>NC_058083.1:486520381-486820381 GCF_014858855.1 Bufo gargarizans
AGGAGCTAACAATAACAGGTTGGCTCAGGAAATATCGTTGCCATTTGAGGTTTCTAATTCTGAATACAATCCTTCTCCCTTTAAAAAATTAATGAATTTGCCTACGACTGGCTGATTATGAAATGTAAAGATATTGTATTTCCTTCCTGCCGGCCAAACTAAAGGAACAAGACTGGATTTGGAATCAATAGTAGTAGGATGTATCCTTCTATATAAAATATTTAAAAAAATGGATACATGATTTACTGGGTTGATTTAGATGAACAACAATTTAGTAGGTAGCTTGTCTTTGTTATTTACCATAAAGGCATGGCAGGTGACGTCTAAAGAGCTCATGATGGAAGGATGTGGAACCTCTTATACCGACTGGCATAACACTGTAATAGTAAATACCCAAAGTTAGCACTAAGAAAAGCTTGTTGAATACATATTCATGTAACTTAAATGCTAGGTTCAGTAATATATATGCATTTAGTTCCCCTAAAGGTAGGTGCATGATTATAAAGCGACCCCCATAATCCTTTAGAAATAGAACTGTGTATATCTACTTCACACATTGAAGTTTCTTGATGCAATTTGACTTCCAAAACTACATCCAGAAACCTGGATGCATAGTTATACCCTTACAAAGAAGTTCTCAAAAGAGGCAAAACATTTTTTATAGGAACATAAGATTTCAGTGGACTCTTTGAGAATAGAATAAAATGAATAGAGTGAATAGAGGAAGTAAAATTATTTTGATACCACACCAGAAGAAAAAGTGATTTTTTTTAAAAAAAACTTTTTGCAGCCTGGAATTTTTTTATAGCTGCAAATCTGTGAAAATGAATTGACATTCATTTTGTCACCACATTTTCTATCATGAAGACCCAAAGGTTTTTAATACAGATTTCTATTCTGTAGGAAAAAATATATAACTATAAAATTCACCAGTCAGTGCAATGCAGAGCAATTTTTCTCAGGTTCACTCACCTCCATTCATAGACCTTAGCTGCAAATTTCTAGCTGCATCCACTCCTGGGATTTGTCCATTGAAGACTTCTGAAGTTGTCCTTGCACTGTGCACTATGAGAGAGCAACCGAGTACTCTACATCAATAAAATAGAAAAGATTTCAATGTGTAAGATCCATATTTCTCAAATCTAGGTTGGATATTTTTTATTCAAAGAAAAGAAAGAGATTTTTATCTTTCACTTAGTTGAGAATTAATCCCTTCATGTGGTTTTCAAGCCAAGGATTCAAATAAGAATTCGTGGCTAACCTACTTATACTCCTTCAAGCAGTGCATTTATTTTTAAACAGACTTTGACTATTCCTACAGATTCAGGAGTCTTGTCTCCAACCATTTATCAAGTGTATTGCAATGTAATAAATTCCGATGATTCTTGTTCCTCCATACATAGTGATAAATACACATCTCATGAGTCTCTTTCACATGGCTGTATTCCCAGGAGGGCGAATTAACATTCAGAATCCCTGTTTTCTTTACTACCGCTTTATGTTCTCGAATCTAAAAGTGGAATGATGGATTGAAAAAGAGTAATCTAAACTCAGAGAAAAAGACCTAGAAAGAAGAATAGTTTTTAGAAAGTAGGAGATGAGTTGTAAATATGCCATCTGACCAGGCAGAGCCTTCTTTACAAAACATTTCATTAACTGCAATGCATTATCCTGAAATTTCTAATTAGTTCTTGGAATGTATTTTGATGTGAATGTTGACATTTAGCTTTTATTGGACATGTCATCGTACCACTGGGGCAACACTGTTACTCACTGCTTAGAACTGGTGCCTTGCAGTACCTGAGTACCGAGTTCATGTTCTTCTCATGTTCAAGTGATTCTTCTAGTTTTCTTGATCACTCTAAAAATGAACCTATGAAACTGTCCTCAGTGTGTGTAGTCTGAGATAGGGAAGTTAGATTGTGGGATCCATTCTTGGCCTTCCTTACTTTTATTCTTTACATAAAGATATTTGCTATAACACAAATATGAGTTCATAAGATGTCTATACTAGAGTTGAGTGAATTTCAGAAAAAAGTTTCAACCATGTGTAATACCTGGACATCTATCTTTCTCTTTCTATCATTCTTATGCAGAAATTTGCCTAAATCAAATTTCAAGAAATTCTGATTCTAACAAACCACATTTAAAAAAACAATCTGGTCAAATTTTGAATCTAAAAAAGCTATTTGCTCATCTCTAGTCTATACTATATTTGTTCAGTGGTTTATGTGAATTGCAGCCAGCTAAGGCCTAGCCTATCCAGATATTTAATTTGTTTAGCAAGAAATTGGAGTCCTTAATCGAATTTGACCAAAGGTAATGGTGGACATGTCTGTATATTAGTGATATATAAGCGTCAAGAAAAAAAACTTAAAAAAAATAATGATAACAGTGATGAATTGTTTTACCCATCATTTTTGAGAGGTGCATTGTAGTTTTGGTGATTTCAATAGAAGACATTTATGTGGAGTGCTCCATGTTAAAAGCCAAGCAGGCACATCACTTATAATCTTAGCAGGACTCCTCATTGCAATAGGATCCTATTATGTCTTGTGCAGGAACTGACGAGTTAAAGCATGAGAGAGGAATTATTTCTTTGTATTTCTTTGAATCCTTATGTCATGCTCCACACCCCAGAATCCTACAATAGGCATAACATAAAATAAATGTTTTTTCAAGTTTTGGTTATTTTAGAAATCTAAGGCCTCTTTCACACTTGCGTTGTCCGGATCCGGCGTGTACTCCACTTGCCGGAATTACACGCCGGATCCGGAAAAACGCAAGTGTACTGAAAGCATTTGAAGACGGATCCGTCTTCAAAATGCTTTCAGTGTTACTATGGCACCCAGGACGCTATTAAAGTCCTGGTTGCCATAGTAGTAGTGGGGAGCGGGGGAGCGGGGGAGCAGCATACTTACCATCCGTGCGGCTCCCGGGGCGCTCCAGAATGACGTCAGAGCGCCCCATGCGCATGGATCATGTGATCCATGCGATCACGTCATCCATGCGCCTGGGGCGCCCTGACGTCACTCTGGAGCGCCCCGGGAGCCGCACGGATGGTAAGTATGCTGCTCCCCGCTCCCCACTACAGTTTACCATGGCTGCCAGGACTTTAGCGTCCCGGCAGCCATGGTAACCATTGAGAAAAAGCTAAACGTCGCATCCGGCAATGCGCCGAAACGACGTTTAGCTTAAGGCCGGATCCGGATCAATGCCTTTCAATGGGCATTCATTCCGGATCCGGCCTTGCGGCAAGTGTTCCGGATTTTTGGCCGGAGCAAAAAGCGCAGCATGCTGCGCTATTTGCTGCGGCCAAAAAACGTTCCGTTCCGGAACGGAAGACATCCTGATGCATCCTGAAGGACGGACTGTCCATTCAGAATGCATTAGGAAAATCCTGATCAGTATTCTTCCGGCATAGAGCCCCGACGACGGAACTCTATGCCGGAAGACTATAACGCAGGTGTGAAAGAGCCCTAAATCATTTCAAAATACCCCACTAAAATTATTGTTTAGCTTATTTAAAAAACAAACAAAAAAAATTATCCGTCATTTCGAAACATCTATACCTAAATATCCGAGAAATAAAATGACTAAAAGTGAATGCAGCTTTAAATCCCAATCCGTTAATTTTGTTTATCTCTCTTTTGGAATGGAGCATTGCTCCCTTTGGGTGATACGACCCCCTAAAGAGATTATAGTTGTTTTTTGAATGGATGACGTTCTTAAGACTCTAAGTTAATGGATTGATTTAAATAGATGTGGCACAATAATCTTTAAGCACCCCTCAAATGGGGCATTAGAATGTGGAGTCTATAAAACAGCATTTTAAATACTGGATACGGGTGATGTGTCTTGCTGTTTAACCAACCTTTTTGCAAAGTGTTCATCTAACATCTAACAACAACATTCTCATGGTTTTTCAGTGAATTAATTTTACCACCATGTAATGTGCTCACATTTAAATCTTAAACTTTTTCTAAAACATTTCACCGCACCAATACATCCAGAATTTTTGAAACTAAGCACATTTACAAATAGTCTTTATTAAAAAATACTTTATTACTGTGAATCTATTGCTGTCTGCATGGTGCCAGACTGCAAACAAGCATGGGGCACATTCATCTGCATAAGAGTTTTATATACAAAGTGGTGGGGTACTTTTTAAGTTAAGGGGTTGTATGTGGTTAGAAAATATGGCTGCTTTTTTTCAAAAAAGACCTGCACTTGTCCACCGGTTGTGTTTGGTATTGAAGCTTAATCCCATTCACTTTAAAGAGCAATACCAGACACAATCCATGGAATAATGTGATTCTGTTTCTCCAAAAAGCAGCCATTTAATTTAATTTCAGTTGCTTTCAACCAATAGGCAGAATTTGGTAGTCAATATGTAGATAATATCCTTTAAGGATTTGTTGTAAGTTTTATCATGATTTTGTGGATATATGCCCATTAACACAAGAAGCAAAATGTAGAGGAGAAATATAAATGATTAATGTTCAGCATGCTGAGGAACAGGCAGTGATGTGGTGATGTGGCTTTGTTCCTGATGATATCATAGAGGTGTTTTTGTCGTTATGTCCTTACATGCTCTATCTTTCACACTGAAAACTGCTAGGAACACAAGATTTTCTGTGAGATATGATGTAGCTTTTGCCGAACAGATAGCAAAACATGAAACCGAGAAACCGTAGGGCGAAAGCGCCAAGGATGACACTGCTTCTGCACAGGAATGACGGCAATATCCTTTTCACAGGCTGCTTAAATGTATTAAGTTTCTTATTGTACTCCAAATAAATAAATTGACCTTAATCTCTAATCATGATTGCCCATGTAGCTAATGGAAGGATTAGAAGAAATTAAGCCCTTGTGCCAAGAGGCCTGCTTTATGGGCTTCAGAAGAATACATTTAGCACACTGCATAATAGATTATTGATGTTCTTCCATAAATGATTATACATGGAGGTCTTTTTAATTAAGGGAATGAAACAGGTCAAACATTTTCTGTGAATTAGCAACTGAAGGAAAGTTTTATGCTCGTACCACAACCGCAATGGTCAGTCATTCTTTTATAATGCATTTGAAAACACATTTGTAGCATAAAACTGATAGAAGCCTCAATAATTCTTAAAGGGTGTGTCCAAATGTTTAATTAAGGTGACTTATCCTTAGAAGAGCAAAAAAAGGGGGTTAGTCAGCACCTCCCAGTGCGCAGGTGCACGCTGCCATGGCAAAGACCTAGAGGGAAAAAAAAGAGACAATGCAGCAGCACCCTGCAAATCAGACAAAGTACAACAATGCTTACAAAAATGATGGTGCTAATACTACGCTTATTTATAAAAGCGAGATGCTTGGACAATGCATTTTGTACAAAACCATCTAAGCCCGTCTGCTGAACGTCAAGGCAATCTCTGTTAGATGGGTCCTAACACTAAATACTACCTGTTATGCGCCATAATGACCGCCATAAAGTTCAGGGAGTGTTGGACCCACATGCATGTTGGATCCACTCTGCCTTTTTCCATTTTTTGTGCCAAAATGGCCTCCATTACAAGGGATGCAGGTACCAACATGCATGCTGTGCCCACTCTATACCCTTCCTGGTGCTAGACAGCTTCCAATGAATGTAGTGAGAGCAGGCTACAGCTTTATACTGAAAATAATTAAAATCAGCCTATGGGGCAGACAGGCTAATCAGGAGTGCACGACTCGCTGGAGTGCCACATCTCCAGCATTGTAAATCTGCAAAAAAAAGGGGGTTAGTCAGGACCTCCCAGTGCGCAGGTGCACGCTGCCATGGCAAAGACCTAGAGGAAAAAAAAGAAACAATGCAGCAGCACCCTGCAAATCAGACAAAGTACAACAATGCTTACAAAAATGATAGTGCTAATACTACGCTTATTTATAAAAGCGAGATGCTTGGACAATGCAGCGAGTCGTGCACTCCTGATTAGCCTGTCTGCCCCATAGGCTGATTTTAATTATTTTCAGTATAAAGCTGTAGCCTGCTCTCACTACATTCATTGGAAGCTGTCTAGCACCAGGAAGGGTATAGAGTGGGCACAGCATGCATGTTGGTACCTGCATCCCTTGTAATGGAGGCCATTTTGGCACAAAAAATGGAAAAAGGCAGAGTGGATCCAACATGCATGTGGGTCCAACACTCCCTGAATTTTATGGCGGTCATTATGGGGCATAACAGGTAGTATTTAGTGTTAGGACCCGTCTAACAGAGATTGCCTTGACGTTCGGCAGACTGGCTTAGATGGTTTTGCACAAAATGCATTGTCCAAGCATCTCGCTTTTATAAATAAGCGTAGTATTAGCACAATAATTTCTGTAAGCATTGTTGTACTTTGTCTGATTTGCAGGGTGCTGCTGCATTGTCTCTTTTTTTCCCTCTTATCCTTAGAAGAGGTCAGCAGTATCTCATCGGTGGGGCTCCGACTCCCAGCATCCTAGCAGAACAGCTGTTTGAAGAGCCTGCAGTGCTCTGTGAGTGCCGCGGCTTCTTCCTATGCTAGAGATGTCACGTTCATCGGTCATTTGACCTAGGCATAGCTCAGTTCTATTCAAATGAACGGGCCGAGCTGCAAAGCACACAATGGACATAACTATGCTTTTTAACCTGTTAGGAAGCCAGAGTGTTCGATGCTATTCAAACAGCTGATTGGCAATGGTGCCAGGAGTCAGACCTTCACCTATCACATATTGACTTATCCCGAGAATAGGTGATCAGTATTAAACACTCAGACAACCCCTTTAACGTGAATGAACCTCTCTTTCTCTCTCTCTCTCTAACTATATATATATATATATATATATATATATATATATATATGTATACATATCCATCCTGCTCCTTGCAGAATGTCCATGATATTGCAGGAGGAGTGTCCCTTTCATATGGTCTATAGCAGTGATGGTGAACCTTTTAGAGACCGATTGCCCAAACTGCAACCCTACCACCCACTTATTATCGCAAAGTGCCAAGACTGCAATGGCAATGAATACCAATACAGTATATCTTCAATGTACTTTATCATTTAGCTATAATATCCTGCCTACCCTCAATGTGCTGCCTGTGCTGTTCATAGTACACCCTGCGCTGATGAATGGCAGGAAAAGTCTAAGGCATATTGGTACACCATAGACTTTTTCCAGGGTGCGAGTGCCCACAGAGAGGGCTCTGAGTGCCGCCTCTGGCACCCGTGCCATAGGTTCGCCACCACTGGTCTATAGTCTTTAAGACAGATTGCATCTTTCCAACAAGTCATTGATTTTACCTAAAAATGGCCTATTGTAAGATCAGCACACTACTAGTAGTCAAAATAGAACAAAAATCTGCCTTTTGGCTTCTAACAACACCGAAAGAATACAGCGGACACATAGGAGTCTGGTGTATGCATGAGGAAAGTGCTCCTCACCTCTGCCTCTCCTTCCATGAGGCTGGAGAACAGCTCTGCTCATCAAGTCACCAGACTCAGAAGCCATGTGTCCAATGTATTGTTTTGGTGCTGCAAGTTGTGAAATGGGACAGCATGTTTTGTGCCATTTTAGCTACTGGTAGTTTTGACTAAAGATGAGCGAATTGATTCTACCAATTTGAAATTTGTCCTGAATCCCCCCCCCAAAATAAATAAATCACAGAACAAAAGAATTTCATATATATATATTATTTTTTTTTCGGAATCTTTTCAGAAAAGAATTTGACGCCTAGGAGACCAGAGACTGTCAGAGCATTTGGAGCATATTTAAATCCGATAGAATTGTTTTGGGTCCAAAAAAAAAAAAAAAGCTATTTCAAGAAATTCACTCTTCTGGACTTGTAGCTATAACACACTTCCCTTGCATAGGTTTACATGATTCCCTAACATATTAAGCTGACCTATCCAATTTAAATTTAATTGTTTTACTGAAATGCAACATTAATCGCTCCTTGGCTTGTGAGGAGAAGCTGAGGTTTATCTCTCCTCAGAGTCTCAGTCTATGGCCAGCCTTCTGTCCATTAACTCGCATTCATTGCCTCTGCCATAAGCACAGGTGTACTGTACGGAATACATTCTATTAGGAAAACATCATATTTTTCCTCCTCTGAATGGTGGCAGGCTTTAGCCTTTCTAACTCACTTGTCTTCAAGCTGATTATGAGTGAAGCAACAGGTGCCAGTCATGCCAGGTGTCTAAGGCAAAGGCCTATCAACCATATCTCAAGCAGGAATCCACCATTATAATCTGAGGATTCCATTGTTTTTAACTATTTAAAAGACTTTGAGAGTTACCGTGCTCCTAGCAAACTGCTGTCTTGCATAATCAGTCTACTGAATATACAGTACATTGTCAGGGTTATGGAATTGCACAATGGCATAATGTATGTATTGTAAGTAGAGTTGAGCGAACACCTGGATGTTCGGGTTCGAGAAGTTCGGCCGAACATCCCGGAAATGTTCGGGTTCGGGATCCGAACCCGATCCGAACTTCGTCCCGAACCCGAACCCCATTGAAGTCAATGGGGACCCGAACTTTTCGGCACTAAAAAGGCTGTAAAACAGCCCAGGAAAGAGCTAGAGGGCTGCAAAAGGCAGCAACATGTAGGTAAATCCCCTGCAAACAAATGTGGATAGGGAAATGAATTAAAATAAAAATTAAATAAATAAAAATTAACCAAAATCAATTGGAGAGAGGTTCCATAGCAGAGAATCTGGCTTCCCGTCACCCACCACTGGAACAGTCCATTCTCAGATATTTAGGCCCCGGCACCCAGGCAGAGGAGAGAGGTCCCGTAACAGACAATCTGGCTTCATGTCAGCAGAGAATCAGTCTTCATGTCATAGCAGAGAATGAGGCTTCACGTCACCCACCACTGCAACAGTCCATTGGCATATATTTAGGCCTAGCACACAGGCAGAGCAGAGAGGTCCCGTAACAGACAATCTGGCTTCATGACAGCAGAGAATCAGTCTGCATGTCATAGCAGAGAATGAGGCTTCACGTCACCCACCACTGCAACACTCCATTGGCATATATTTAGGCCTAGCACACAGGCAGAGCAGAGAGGTCCCGTAACAGACGATCTGGCTTCATGTCAGCAGAGAATCAGTCTGCATGTCATAGCAGAGAATGAGGCTTCACGTCAGCCACCACTGCAACAGTCCATTGGCATATATTTAGGCCTAGCACACAGGCAGAGGAGAGAGGTCCCGTAACAGACAATCTGGCTTCATGTCAGCAGAGAATCAGTCTGCATGTCATAGCAGAGAATGAGGCTTCACGTCAGCCACCACTGCAACAGTCCATTGGCATATATTTAGGCCTAGCACACAGGCAGAGCAGAGAGGTCCCGTAACAGACAATCTGGCTTCATGACAGCAGAGAATCAGTCTGCATGTCATAGCAGAGAATGAGGCTTCACGTCACCCACCACTGCAACAGTCCATTGG
This sequence comes from Bufo gargarizans, assembly GCF_014858855.1. Classification (NCBI taxonomy): domain Eukaryota; kingdom Metazoa; phylum Chordata; class Amphibia; order Anura; family Bufonidae; genus Bufo; species Bufo gargarizans. Next base: position 486,529,824 of record NC_058083.1, read on the forward strand.
CATATATTTAGGCCTAGCACACAGGCAGAGCAGAGAGGTCCCGTAACAGACGATCTGGCTTCATGTCAGCAGAGAATCAGTCTGCATGTCATAGCAGAGAATGAGGCTTCACGTCACCCACCACTGCAACAGTCCATTGGCATATATTTAGGCCTAGCACACAGGCAGAGCAGAGAGGTCCCGTAACAGACAATCTGGCTTCATGTCAGCAGAGAATCAGTCTGCATGTCATAGCAGAGAATCAGGCTTCACGTCAGCCACCACTGCAACAGTCCATTGTCATAAATTTAGGCCCAGCACCCAGGCAGAGGAGAGAGGTCCCGTAACAGACAATCTGGCTTCATGTCAGCAGAGAATTAGTCTGCATGTCATAGCAGAGAATCAGGCTTCATGTCAGCCACCACTGCAACAGTCCATTGGCATATATTTAGGCCTAGCACACAGGCAGAGGAGAGGTTCATTCAACTTTGGGTAGCCTCGCAATATAATGGTAAAATGAAAATAAAAATAGGATTGAATGAGGAAGTGCCCTGGAGTCCAATAATATATGGTTATGGGGAGGTAGTTAATGTCTAATCTGGACAAGGGACGGACAGGTCCTGTGGGATCCATGCCTGGTTCATTTTTATGAACGTCAGCTTGTCCACATTGGCTGTAGACAGGCGGCTGCGTTTGTCTGTAATGACGCCCCCTGCCGTGCTGAATACACGTTCAGACAAAACGCTGGCTGCCGGGCAGGCCAGCACCTCCAAGGCATAAAAGGCTAGCTCTGGCCACGTGGACAATTTAGAGACCCAGAAGTTGAATGGGGCCGAACCATCAGTCAGTACGTGGATTGGTGTGCACACGTACTGTTCCACCATGTTAGTGAAATGTTGCCTCCTGCTAACACGTTGCGTATCAGGTGGTGGTGCAGTTAGCTGTGGCGTGTTGACAAAAGTTTTCCACATCTCTGCCATGCTAACCCTGCCCTCAGAGGAGCTGGCCGTGACACAGCTGCCTTGGCGACCTCTTGCTCCTCCTCTGCCTTGGCCTTGGGCTTCCACTTGTTCCCCTGTGACATTTGGGAATGCTCTCAGTAGCGCGTCTACCAACGTGCGCTTGTACTCGCGCATCTTCCTATCACGCTCCAGTGCAGGAAGTAAGGTGGGCACATTGTCTTTGTAGCGTGGATCCAGCAGGGTGGCAACCCAGTAGTCCGCACAGGTTAAAATGTGGGCAACTCTGCTGTCGTTGCGCAGGCACTGCAGCATGTAGTCGCTCATGTGTGCCAGGCTGCCCAGGGGTAAGGACAAGCTGTCCTCTGTGGGAGGCGTATCGTCATCGTCCTGCCTTTCCCCCCAGCCACGCACCAGTGATGGACCCGAGCTGCGTTGGGTGCCACCCCGCTGTGACCATGCTTCATCCTTATCCTCCTCCACCTCCTCCTCATCCTCGTCCTCCTCGTCCTCCAGTAGTGGGCCCTGGCTGGCCACATTTGTACCTGGCCTCTGCTGTTGCCAAAAACCTCCCTCTGAGTCACTTCGAAGAGACTGGCCTGAAAGTGCTAAAAATGACCCCTCTTCCTCCTCCTCCTCCTCCTCCTGGGCCACCTCCTCTTCCATCATCGCCCTAAGTGTTTTCTCAAGGAGACATAGAAGTGGTATTGTAACGCTGATAACGGTGTCATCGCCACTGGCCATGTTGGTGGAGTACTCGAAACAGCGCAACAGGGCACACAGGTCTCGCATGGAGGCCCAGTCATTGGTGGTGAAGTGGTGCTGTTCTGTAGTGCGACTGACCCGTGCGTGCTGCAGCTGAAACTCCACTATGGCCTGCTGCTGCTCGCACAGTCTGTCCAGCATGTGCAAGGTGGAGTTCCACCTGGTGGGCACGTCACATATGAGGCGGTGAGCGGGAAGGCCGAAGTTACGCTGTAGCGCAGACAGGCGAGCAGCAGCAGGATGTGAACGCCGGAAGCGCGAACAGACGGCCCGCACTTTATGCAGCAGCTCTGACATGTCGGGGTAGTTGTGAATGAACTTCTGCACCACCAAATTCAGCACATGCGCCAAGCAAGGGATGTGCGTCAAATTGGCTAGTCCCAGAGCTGCAACGAGATTTCGCCCATTATCACACACCACCAGGCCGGGCTTGAGGCTCACCGGCAGCAACCACTCGTCGGTCTGTTGTTCAATACCCCGCCACAACTCCTGTGCGGTGTGGGGCCTGTCCCCCAAACATATAAGTTTCAGAATGGCCTGCTGACGTTTACCCCGGGCTGTGCTGAAGTTGGTGGTGAAGGTGTGTGGCTGACTGGATGAGCAGGTAGAAGAAGAGGAGGAGGAAGCCGAGAAGGAGGAGGTGGCAACAGGAGGCAAAGAATGTTGCCCTGCGATCCTTGGCGGCGGAAGGACGTGCGCCAAACAGCTCTCCGCCTGGGGCCCAGCGGCCACTACATTTACCCAGTGTGCAGTTAGGGAGATATAGCGTCCCTGGCCGTGCTTACTGGTCCACGTATCTGTGGTTAGGTGGACCTTGCTACAGATGGCGTTGCGCAGTGCACACTTGATTTTATCGGATACTTGGTTGTGCAGGGAAGGCACGGCTCTCTTGGAGAAGTAGTGCCGGCTGGGAACAACATACTGTGGGACAGCAAGCGACATGAGCTGTTTGAAGCTGTCTGTGTCCACCAGCCTAAATGACAGCATTTCATAGGCCAGTAGTTTAGAAATGCTGGCATTCAGGGCCAGGGATCGAGGGTGGCTAGGTGGGAATTTACGCTTTCTATCAAATGTTTGTGAGATGGAGAGCTGAACGCTGGCGTGTGACATGGTTGAGACGCTTGGTGACGGAGGTGGTGGTGGTGGTGTTGGTGGTACATCCCCTGTTTGCTGGGCGGCAGGTGCCAACGTTCCTCCAGAGGCGGAGGAAGAGGCCGAGGCGGCAGCAGCAGAATAGGCCGAGGCGGCAGCAGCAGAAGAGGTAGCAGGGGGAGCCTGAGTGACTTCCTTGGTTTTAAGGTGTTTACTCCACTGCAGTTCATGCTTTGCATGCAGGTGCCTGGTCATGCAGGTTGTGCTCAGGTTCAGAACGTTAATGCCTCGCTTCAGGCTCTGATGGCACAGCGTGCAAACCACTCGGGTCTTGTCGTCAGCACATTGTTTGAAGAAGTGCCATGCCAGGGAACTCCTTGAAGCTGCCTTTGGGGTGCTCGGTCCCAGATGGCGGCGGTCAGTAGCAGGCGGAGTCTCTTGGCGGCGGGTGTTCTGCTTTTGCCCACTGCTCCCTCTTTTGCTACGCTGTTGGCTCGGTCTCACCACTGCCTCTTCCTCCGAACTGTGAAAGTCAGTGGCACGACCTTCATTCCATGTGGGGTCTAGGACCTCATCGTCCCCTGCATCGTCTTCCACCCAGTCTTGATCCCTGACCTCCTGTTCAGTCTGCACACTGCAGAAAGACGCAGCAGTTGGCACCTGTGTTTCGTCATCATCAGAAACATGCTGAGGTGGTATTCCCATGTCCTCATCATCAGGAAACATAAGTGGTTGTGCGTCAGTGCATTCTATGTCTTTCACCGCTGGGGAAGGGCTAGGTGGATGCCCTTGGGAAACCCTGCCAGCGGAGTCTTCAAACAGCATAAGAGACTGCTGCATAACTTGAGGCTGAGACAGTTTCCCTGGTATGCATGGGGGTGATGTGACAGACTGATGGGGTTGGTTTTCAGGCGCCATCTGTGCGCTTTCTGCAGAAGACTGGGTGGGAGATAATGTGAACGTGCTGGATCCACTGTCGGCCACCCAATTGACTAATGCCTGTACCTGCTCAGGCCTTACCATCCTTAGAACGGCATTGGGCCCCACCATATATCGCTGTAAATTCTGGCGGCTACTGGGACCTGAGGTAGTTGGTACACTAGGACGTGTGGATGTGGCAGAACGGCCACGTCCTCTCCCAGCACCAGAGGGTCCACTAACACCACCACGACCATGTCCACGTCCGCGTCCCTTACTAGATGTTTTTCTCATTGTTATGGTTCACCACAACAACAAATATATTATTTGGCCCAATGTATTGTATTCAAATTCAGCGGGATATAAATTTGAGGCCTAGTATTTAGGCGCTGGGTGACCGGTATGGATTTAGTGACAGAATTAGACTTGGAAATGCACAGAAGCGTGTGTGTGTGAAGTTATTCTGAATGACCCAATGTGCACCTTGAATATTATATACCCTTTTAGGGATAGATTTCAAATAGCTCTGATATAGCAGAAACCACTAAATTATGAAATTGCTAAATTGGGAATTGTATTTCAACCCAGAACAAAAAATGTGCTTTGGCGGACACTAAATAACTTTCCCAGCCACAACAGGACAGCGTTAACGAGAGATTTAGCAGGATATAAATTTGAAGCCTAGTATTTAGGCGCTGGGTGACCGGTATGGATTTAGTGACAGAATTAGACTTGGAAATGCACAGAAGCGTGTGTGTGTGAAGTTATTCTGAATGACCCAATGTGCACCTTGAATATTATATACCCTTTTAGGGATAGATTTCAAATAGCTCTGATATAGCAGAAACCACTAAATTATGAAATTGCTAAATTGGGAATTGTATTTCAACCCAGAACAAAAAATGTGCTTTGACGGACACTAAATAACTTTCCCAGCCACAACAGGACAGCGTTAACGAGAGATTTAGCAGGATATAAATTTGAGGCCTAGTATTTAGGCGCTGGGTGACAGGTATGGGTTTAGTGACAGAATTAGACTTAGAAATACACAGTAGCGGGTGTGTGTGAAGTTATTCTGAATGACCCAATGTGCACCTTGAATATTATATACCCTTTTAGGGATAGATTTCAAATAGCTCTGATATAGCAGAAACCACTAAATTATGAAATTGCTAAATTGGGAATTGTATTTCAACCCAGAACAAAAAATGTGCTTTGACGGACACTAAATAACTTTCCCAGCCACAACAGGACAGCGTTAACGAGAGATTTAGCAGGATATAAATTTGAGGCCTAGTATTTAGGCGCTGGGTGACAGGTATGGGTTTAGTGACAGAATTAGACTTGGAAATACACAGTAGCGGGTGTGTGTGAAGTTATTCTGAATGACCCAATGTGCACCTTGAATATTATATACCCTTTTAGGGATAGATTTCAAATAGCTCTGATATAGCAGAAACCACTAAATTATGAAATTGCTAAATTGGGAATTGTATTTCAACCCAGAACAAGAAATGTGCTTGAACGGACACTAAATAACTCGCCCAGCTACAGCACTAAGGACAGATTTAGCTGGATATAAATTTGAGGCCTAGTATTTAGGCGTTGGGTGACAGGTATGGGTTTAGTGACAGAATTAGACTTGGAAATGCACAGTAGCGGGTGTGTGAAGTTATTCTGAATGTCCCTATGTGCACCTTCAATATGATCTACCCTTTTAGGGATAGATTTCAAATAGCTCTGATATAGCAGAAACCACTAAATTATGAAATTGCTAAATTGGGAATTGTATTTCAACCCAGAACAAGAAATGTGCTTGAACGGACACTAAATAACTCGCCCAGCTACAGCACTAACGACAGATTTAGCTGGATATGAATTTGAGGCCTAGTATTTAGGCGCTGGGTGACAGGTATGGGTTTAGTGACAGAATTAGACTTGGAAATACACAGTAGCGGGTGTGTGTGAAGTTATTCTGAATGACCCAATGTGCACCTTGAATATTATATACCCTTTTAGGGATAGATTTCAAATAGCTCTGATATAGCAGAAACCACTAAATTATGAAATTGCTAAATTGGGAATTGTATTTCAACCCAGAACAAGAAATGTGCTTGAACGGACACTAAATAACTCGCCCAGCTACAGCACTAACGACAGATTTAGCTGGATATGAATTTGAGGCCTAGTATTTAGGCGCTGGGTGACAGGTATGGGTTTAGTGACAGAATTAGACTTGGAAATGCACAGTAGCGGGTGTGTGAAGTTATTCTGAATGACCCTATGTGCACCTTGAATATTATATACCCTTTTAGGGATAGATTTCAAATAGCTCTGATACAGCAGAAACCACTAAATTTTTAAATTGCTAAATTGGGAATTGTATTTCAACCCAGAACAAAAAATGTGCTTTGACGGACACTAAATAACTTTCCCAGCCACAACAGGACAGCGGTAACGAGAGATTTAGCGGGATATAAATTTGAGGCCTAGTATTTAGGCGCTGGGTGACCGGTATGGATTTAGTGACAGAATTAGACTGGGATATGGCCAAAAAATAACCACACTATTGCTGGTTAAATGCACTTGGTGATGGGCGCAGCTTGCCCCTGATGTAGTATATGGCCAAAAAATGAATAGACTATTGCTGGTTAAATGCACTTGGTGTCACAGCTTGACCAACCACACTACTGAGGGTTAAATGCACTTGGTGACGGGCGCAGCTTGCCCCTGATGTAGTATATGGCCAAAAAATGAACAGACTATTGCTGGTTAAATGCACTTGGTGACGGGCGCAGCTTGCCCCTGATTTAGTATATGGCCAAAAAATGAACAGACTATTGCTGGTTAAATGCACTTGGTGTGATAGCTTGACCAACCACACTACTGAGGGTTAAATGCACTTGGTGACGGGCGCAGCTTGCCCCTGATGTAGTATATGGCCAAAAAATAAACAGACTATTGCTGGTTAAATGCACTTGGTGTGACAGCTTCACCCTGATGTAGGCTTTAGCCAAAAAACAAACGCACCATTGAGGGTTAAATGCACTTGGTGACAGGCGCAGCTTGCCCCTGATGTAGTATATGGCCAAAAAATAAACAGACTATTGCTGGTTAAATGCACTTGGTGTGACAGCTTCACCCTGATGTAGGCTTTAGCCAAAAAACAACCACACCATTGAGGGTTAAATGCACTTGGTCGCAGCTTGTGCTGGCGCACCACAAGACACAAAATGGCCGCCGATCACCCCAGAAAAATGTGACTGACAAACGGTCTGGGCAGCCTAAAAACAGTGAGCAATTGAGGATCAGCAGCTCAATGATCCACAGCTGCAGATCGATCAGTTAATCAAGTCCTTTGGAGGAGTTAATCTGCCTAATCTCGCCCTACTGTCGCAGCCGCAACCTCTCCCTACGCTAATCAGAGCAGAGTGACGGGCGGCGCTATGTGACTCCAGCTTAAATAGAGGCTGGGTCACATGGTGCTCTGGCCAATCACAGCCATGCCAATAGTAGGCATGGCTGTGATGGCCTCTTGGGGCAAGTAGTATGACGCTTGTTGATTGGCTGCTTTGCAGCCTTTCAAAAAGCGCCAAGAAAGCGTCACAAAAGCGCGAAGAAAGCGACGAACACCGAACCCGAACCCGGACTTTTACGAAAATGTCCGGGTTCGGGTCCGTGTCACGGACACCCCAAAATTCGGTACGAACCCGAACTATACAGTTCGAGTTCGCTCATCCCTAATTGTAAGTCTTATCTTTCTCCTTGTATCTAGATCAGTATCTTTAACGTCTTAGACTTTGGTCTATTTTCATTCTATGACATTTTCCTTAAACATATTGAAAGGGAATCTTAGAGATATGATGAATTGCAGACAGCTTCATGGGTCATTTATTATAGTCCAAAGAGAGCTGATGTCACTGACATAATTAGGGGACAATGCCAGCCCTGTACAGAGCGCAGCCTGGGAAGTGCGCACAGCGCGTTACTAGGCTTCTAGTGATTTGACATTTTTTACAGATTCGATCTATCTATCTATTTATCTATTTATCTATTTCTCTCTTTCTCCATCTATCTAGTATCTATCTAATATCTATCTATAATTTTACATAATATCTACATTATCTATCTATCTATCTATCTATCTATCTATCGATATCTAGTATCTATCTATCTAGAGTATATCTATCATTTTATATAGTATATACTGGTCTATCTATCTATCTGTCTATCTATCTATCATTTTATATAGTATCTACATACCTATCTATTTAAAAAATCGAATATATGGCAGCACTAGAGTCCAATATGGATGAGTCAACAAATAGTTGCACGACTGAAGGGATTAGATAATTGCCCAATATACAAAATAGCAAAAAGGCAGCAGTCAAAAATAAAATAAAATGCAAAAAGTTTATTCACCCAGGTGGATACGTGACGTTTCAGCTCAACCTTAGAGCCTTTCTTTGAGAAAGGCTCTAAGGTTGAGCCAAAACGTTGCGTATGTCCACCTGGTGAATAAACTTTTGCATTTTATTTTATTTTTGAGTGCTGCTTTTTTGCTATTTTCTATCTATCTATCTATCTATCTATCTATCTATCTATCTATCTATCGTTTTAGACAGGAGCATGTCATATACTTAGAAACACTACCTTTAAATAGTGTATATTTTGAATATGAAATTATTGAAATTCTACTGTCCATTTAATATTAAAGTAATTAATTTAAATGTTCTATTACACCCTTTGGGCAACATCCTACAAAATATAGCAATTATCCCATAAAGGCTTTCTCTCTTTGTTACCACCTGACAGAGTGACAAATATAATATATACTATCTGTCAAAATAAAATCAATATGATCATGTTAATAAATCTTTGGAGCCACATCCTCACAGGATGGTAACACGTGTCTATTTATCTACCATACATCTATTTATATGCTATATCTAGCTATCTATTATCTATCTATTCATCTATCGTCTAATTATCTATCCATCCACTCAAAGATATAACCTGAAGCTAACATGAAAATCTGTTACAGGACTCCCACCTATCATGTACCCTTTATAATACTTGTATGTTCCTATATGACAGAGGGGCATTTGGGGTTCTTCAGGTGTAAGATATATGTCCAATATGTATCAATTTCAACAAGAGGAGAGGATGTGGAGAAGGCAAGGGACAGAAGTAACTACCGATATATATGTGATTATAAATCTCTGCATATATATATAATATTTGGGTTACCTTATACAAATATAACTATTACATTGCAATTATTGTAAATTAATTCAACCCCCAAATCTAGCTAATCTGGTTCATGAAAAAAATTCCCTATTAGCAAGCAAACTACCTGATGGATATGAGCTGCCATTGGCAGCATTGGTGGTTGGTCTGTGGAAGATGTGATGGTGTAAACTATGCGTGCATATATGTCTGAATTTACATGTGTGTGTTTATATGTCTGTACCTTTATGCATGTATATGTACAGTATTTTCTGCCCTATAAGATGATAAGAAAAAAATATTTTTTATTACACCTCAGGTCAGACCACCATTCAGGCTCCCAATATTAATCAGACCTCAGCTTATAGTGCCAATCAGATCCCCAATGTTAAAAAGACCTTAGCTCAGACCCCATTGCGAATGACCCCCAATCAGACCTCATATCAGAGCCCAATATAAGAAGACCCCCCAATCAGACCTTAGATGAGATCCCCATGCCTTATATCAGTCCTGAATGCCTCATATCAGTCCTGAATGCCTCATATTAGCTCCCAGCCATATATGATTAGCCCCCCAGTCATATAGTCAGCACTGAGTCATATGTAATCATCCCCCAGTCATACATATAATCTGCCCCCAGTCATATAATCAGTCCCCAGTCATATATATAATCAGCCCCCAGCCATTATTCAGCAGCCCCCAGCCATATATGTAATCAGCAGCCCCTAGCCTTAGATCACAAAATAAATAAACCACTTACCTCTCCTGCTCCTGGATGTCGCCGCTCCTCTCCTCCAGCGCAATCCTCTTCACCCTGACGTGGGCACAGAGTGCTCTCACGCTATGCGCATCCATTGCACAGCAGGCAGCCAAGAACCAGGAGGCAGTGAGTACAGAGCCTTCACCGCTTCCTGGTCCTCCGGTACTAACGAGTGCTTCCATAATGGAAGTGCTCATTAGTATTCGCCCCATAAGACGCAGTTTGGGGGGAAAAGTGTGGCTTATTGGGCGAAAAATACGGTATGTCTGAACGTTTACGTGTGCGCATATATTTCTGAACTTTTATGTGTGCACATGTATGTCTGAACTTTTATGTGTGTGCATGTATGTCTGAACTTTTATGTGTGTGCATGTATGTCTGAACTTTTATGTGTGTGCATGTATGTCTGAACTTTTATGTGTGTGCATGTATGTCTGAACTTTTATGTGTGTGCATGTATGTCTGAACTTGTGCTGCAGGAGCTTTGGATTTCCAGTAACAGTATGGTAGTCCAAAGTATGCCAGAATATGAGATTTCTACATGATTAAAAATAATACAGCATTACTAATTAAAGGGTTGTTCCTAGAAAAATAAACAACTTTTTTCAAACCAGCACCTGGATCTGAATCCTTTTGTAATTGCATGTCATTAAAATTGTAGTATAGTGAGATAGTCACTGAAATCTATCAGTATGGCGCCACCTGCTGTTTGCCCTTTCTCAAAAGTCTCTGTCCGGCTCATTGAGGTTGAAATACATGCTCAGTTCCATCTTTTAACTGCCACCAGAAAGGACACATCCTCTGAGCTGCCTTGAAATCTAGCAGAGTAATCAGGGAATGTGATGATCTCAGGGTCCATGCGAGGTACAGCGCTGGTTCTAGCTTTGTCAGAAAGAGATTGTCATGTACGATGTGATGTCTGGTTTTCGTTTTTTACATCATTCATGGGATAACCCCTTTAATAGACCTTGTTTGTTTGTTCTTATTTCTGGAAGAAGCAGAAGACAAGCAAGAAACCCTGTTCATTTCTCTTTCTGATACTTTTTTTCCAAATAATATGATTATCACTTGAAAACAATTAGACAAGATTCCATTTGACGGCAGTGATTGTTTTTCCTCGGTTAATTTGTGGATTATTTAGAAGCTTAGTAAATAATTGCTTCATTTTATGGCTAGGCATGCAGCCGCTTTTTGTTTCGCTAAGATTGTATGCTAAAGAAGATCCTTTGGATTTTATGATGTCGCTTGGTTCTTTTTCTTTCTTCTTTTCCCTTTGGGGTATCTCATTTCATTCCACAAAGAATACACAGAGCTGCGGGCTGCAATCCAGGCATCTATAATGCATAACCGCTCGGCAGCGATTTCTTTTTCCAAAATCTGATACTACCTAGTGATATCACATAGGCGACACGTATACTGAAAAATGGAGGTAAAAGCTGGCCTATTTTCCCCCAGTCCCGTGTGTACCGGCATCCAGATTGTTTTTGATGTCTTAGCACAGTTCGCTGGGTCAGATAGACAAGGTTGTTGTTGATATGTGAAAAGATGCACAACTAAAAGGGGAAAAAACCTTTCAACATATAAAGTGCTACATCAAGTCTCTGTGGATTATGCCCCATGCTTTGTGATGATTTCTGAAGACTTTTCATAATCCCCTTTAAAGGAAATTCGGAGTCTTTGATATCTAAAAACTAATTAGATGTTTTTAGCTTTAGCAGCATGTGGGATTTTGTTACAGCAGAATCCTTGCTATCCAGCATTCTCCAAAACCTAATGGGCGTTCATGAGTTTTATAGTAGTCATTGGTTGGTAATATTTTTGATGTCCTCAACTATGAAATTATTTTTGTCTTATTATATATATATTTTTTCCTTATTACAGTCCATAGAATGCAAGGTAGAGACAATCTATGGTATTGTTTAAGCTTTGGCAACACCATTTGACTTTATCACATTCTATACTCAAAGGTTCACAACCAAAGTGCCTCTAGTAGGTGATTGCCCAGAGAATTGTGGCCACCAAGCGCTGACATCAATATAAGCTTTTCTATTAAAGATATGTAAAAAAAATGAATAATTATACCTCACCTCAGGCATACATTTATATCATTTCATCTTAAATAACCTCCTCTATCAATGTCCTTTTAATTGAGAGAATCTTCGTAAAACTTTTTGGATGCAGTATATCGAAAATGTAAACTGTATGAGGCACCAAATATACCATATGTCAAGCAAAGTGTATGAAGCACCATATATACCACACATACCATATGTCAAGTAAAGTGTATGAAGCACCATATATACCACACATACCATATGTCAAGTAAAGTGTATGAAGCACCATATACACCACACATACCATATGTCAAGTAAAGTGTATGAAGCACCATATTTACCACACATACCATATGTCAAGTAAAGTGTATGAAGCACCATATATACCACACATACCATATGTCAAGTAAATTGTATGAGGCACTAAATATATCATACATACAATATGTAAAGTAAATTGTATGAGGCACCAAATATACCATACATATCATATGTCAAGTAAATTGTATGAGGCACCAAATATACCATACATTCCATATGTCAAATAAATTGTATGAGGCACTAAATATATCATACATACAATATGTAAAGTAAATTGTATGAGGCACCAAATATACCATACATATCATATGTCAACTAAATTGTATGAGGCACCAAATATACCATACATACCATATGTCAAGTAAATTGTATGAGGCACTAAATATACCACACATACCATATGGCAAGTAAATTCTATGAGTCACTAAATATACCATACATACCATATGCAAAGTAAACTGTATGAGGCACTAAATATATCATACATACAATATGTAAAGTAAAGTGTATAAGGCACCAAATATACAACACATACCATATGTAAAGTAAACTGTATGAGGCACCAAATATACCATACATACAATATGTAAAGTAAATTGTATGAGGCACCATATATACCATACATACCATATGTAAAGTATATTGTATGAGTCACCAAGCATTCCAAATATACCATATAAAACATTACGATAGATTTACACAACCATATTTATGGGTCCGCATCTGTTCCCCAATTTGCGGAATGGATGTGGACCCATTCATTTGAATGGGGCTTTAAAAGATGCTGACAGCACACTGTGTGATTTCCGAATCCATACTTCTGTGCCGCAAAAAAGATAGAGCATGTCGTATTCGTGTCCGCAATTGTGGACAAGAATAGGCATTTCTATCATAGGGCTGGCCATGTGCGCTCCTCAAAATGCTGACCACACACAGCCAGTATCTGTGTTTTTTGCAAAACACGTACAGACGTGTGAATGTCCCCTTACACACATCTGTCATCTGTGGTGATATCTGGCAGCTACTGTTTAAATTTTCAAAAAAAATGCCTTCACAGGAGAAATACAGAAATGCATGGTGCTCACTGAAGTCATTAAGCTGGCATGCAAGAGATGCTCTTTGTAGCCTCTTTCTTTCCAGCTTATAGATGAAGAACTTTAACAAGGTACTAACTATTAATTCCCTACCAAGGGAATGGGTTTCCAAACCAGACAAGTTCTTTAATTTTTATTTAATAGAAAATGTAAATGTATGTATTCTGAAATGTATGTATTCTCTAGGTCTAAACTTTTTGCCTCAGTGATTTCAATATAATCCCATCCACTGACTTCAGTCTTAGATCTTACTTGTTAAAATATCAATTTATGACTTTTAGACTTTTCCGTATTTTTAGTATTTTATAAAAAAAAAACATATAATGGAAACCACTATTTTTAGGTTTAGGTTTTACTGCTAAGGAATTTTGAACAAATAAAACCCATATCTCTTCATTGCAAATATGTCAATGATGAAACCACAGTAAAAACACATACACATTGCATAATTCAAAAACTACATAAAAAATACCGCCAAAAGTTCAGTCTATTCCCATCTCAGACACTGGGGTTATATCACTAGGATATGTCTCCATTGTCTGATATGTGCAGGTCCCACGTCTTGGACCCACACCTAGCTCATGAACTGAGTCAGCAAAGTGAAGGAGGGCACACTGCGCATGCGCGGTTACTCTCCATTTATTTCTATGGGGCCGCGGAATATAGCCATCCACTGGCTCAGCTATTTCCATTGGCCCCTTAAAATTAATGGTTGCGCACGACGTTTGCATGGCCACCGCTTTCATTCACTTCAATGAGTTCCACAGAAAAAAACAAGCCAGTGCCTCGGCTATTTCGCAGGCCCCAAAGAAATTAATAGCTGCATACACAGGGTGCGTCCTACTTTTCTTTGCCAGCTGTGTTTACCAGATAGGTGCAGGTAGGTACCAAAGATGGGAATACCCCTTTAGTTAGTAAACTGGGAAAATGAAAGCCTTCTTCAGCATACAAGCAAAATAATACATCATGAATTGGGATTGGGATTGGGATTGAACCATTGAATATGAAGAGAAACAAACACAGAGAACAATAGAGGGAATACAACCGGCAATCACTACTTAAAGAACCAGTTCCAATGTCTCGTGGAAAAATGAATTGAAACCATGTGTTTCTGCGAGTAGGTCAATACTTCTACCGTAGTCATAAATGTGTGATGAGTGATTTATGTTCTAGAAGATGCACTCGTCAATGGCTCATGTATATAGCAATACGCATAGTTATTGTGATTTATATTCTGTAAGCTATACTTTCTGCCAGCATTTCCATGAATTGCCTTACAGCTCGGAGATTGTGATAACTATTCCTCTCTCCCCTTTCACTTGAGCTACTAAACATTTCCATGTGATTCAGGTCATATTTCCTACTGCATGACTTCACCTTTCCAATACAGATCCATTCATTTAGTGTGCATAACAAATGGCATTTTTCTGTTGCATCTATAAAAAACAGAGTGAATGTGGGAGCCGGGATATTTTCAGATGTAAAGGTCGGGCATGTCATATTTCTGATTAGTGTTCGGCGAGCATGCTCAGCCGAACACTAATTTTACTCGAGCATCGCGATGCTTGACAAATCACTGTGTTTGTCCGAATACTGCGTGTGCTCAAGCGCGGTGCTCGAGTCTCCTCCCCGCATGTTTGTTGCCTGCTACACAACCAATAAACAAGCAGGTAAGTACTGCCATTCACTGTAATGCCATAGCCATGTTGGTTATTGTGGTATTACAATAATTGGCTGGCCGGAACGCGGCATCGGGTGCTATATATATATATATATTCGGCTCAGTCTTAGTCAGGGGGAGCAGGAGAGCAGAAGGGAGAGATAGTGTAGGGAGTAAAATAGGAATATTTTAGTTTTTATACTTATTATAGACCCAAAAGTCCATTTAAGGACTATTGTTGTGTGTGGCAGCAATATATATTTTTAGCGCAACCTGCGCTAAATAGCTTGAAATTGTTTGGCCGCTGTAGACAGCGGCATTATCTGCACTATATCTCCTGTGTAACGTGTGCACAGCCTAAAAATATCTGTGACATTCAGTGTACTTTTTCTGTAGACGGTGTCTGCTGCGGACAGTTACATTACCTGCGCTATATCCCCAGTATAACATTCGTGTATTCAAAATATCAGGGACATTCAGTCAAATCTTTTTGCTGCTGGTGGCAGCGACATTATCTGCGCTATACCTCCTGTATAACGTTTGTGCATCCAAAATATCAGTGATATTAATTCAATGTATTCAATACAATGCTATATATTCCTTTTTGAACCACGCCTGTATTGATTGCGTAATATTTTCATATTACACGTTCACTACATTTCTGATTTTTCCATGACAAAAAGTAGAATATAACGAATATTCAAATTTGCGAATATTCACGGAATATTCTACAAAATATTCTCTAAATATCTAAAATTCGAAAATGACCCCTGCCGCTCATGACTAGTAACTTGGTGGCGACTTTGGAGCTGAGCAAGCTCAGACACATCCCATGCCTAGCCCACGTCTTAAACTTAGTGGTTCAGTGGTTTCTCAAAACCTTCCCCAATTTGCCTGAGCTACTGGTGAAGGTGCGCCGCGTGTGTGCACATTTCCGCTAGTCATCGACATCTTCAGGAGAGTTTCTGGTTAAAACGTAGATCATGCTTGTAAAATCCCTTTAATTGCTGTTCCTGCACATAGCATTTTACATCTTCTGACCCATAAATATGAATATATAAGACATATTAATTTTTACTGACGTAGAAAATGGTAACTAGGGTTGAGCTAATTGAAGTTTCCGAAGTGGACTTTGATCTCAATTTCAGGGAAAATTTGATCCGCTTCAAAGCTGAATTTCCTCTTGCTTGGTGGTAACGAATCAATTTACCCTGGAATGGCAGTAAAAAAACATTTGATACTCAATCTTGTGCGTGGTGATGTATGACATCACCATGCCAGCCAGCGTGATGATGTCATCATGCACCGCACAAGATTTCATACAGGATCTTCAATCAAGATTGCCATGACGTTCAAATGGATAAGGTATTTTTTTTAGGTTTTAACCCCTTAAAGCCCTCACTATGATTCTCAGATGCCAAGATGAGCGATAAATCTGAGGGGTTTAATGACGGGTGCGGGGTTGGTAATTACATTTTGAAATTCGGTGAAGCAGCCAAATCAAATTTTTTATAAACATGTCTCATCTCTAATGGTAACCTTTCATTAAAAAGTAGATACAAACATGAAAACCTTGCAAAAGAAAATATATTTTAACAATGGTAATATATCAGTCTTCCACAAATAACTGGCTTTATAACAGGGCTGCATAACATCAGTTGGATTTGAAGCCTTTTGTGTTCATTTCTTGCTTTCTTGAAAATCAAATGCTTGGAGCTGGGCCCTTTGTTGTAATTAAAAGTGAGAGATTAAGAAATGTACCTTCTATTGACTTCCATGCTTACAAGAAACTACCTCGAAAAATAATTTAATAGTTTCTAAATGTCATTAAAGCTTAGACATATTTGATAAATTAGACTTTTTATTTGAGCATTATAGTGCAGTCTCATTTGCGAGAGGTCATTCATGTAATGCGTGGTGGCTAAAGAGAGTGCAGTCATGCAATGTAAACAGAATAATTGTACTGCCTGTTGCCACCGAGGTCCCATAGGAACGTGAGTGTTAATAAGGTCTTGTTAAATCTGCTTGTACTCGTTTGTGGATGCACAGCCTATTCCTATATAGCCAATATTCCCAAAGGACACCATAGCTTCTTGAACTGGGTCTACTTTTACAAAGTTTACTTCCCTTAAATTAAAATTTAGAAATTTCAATTCTACAGTAATATATTCCAGGACTTGTGGCATGTCATTAGCACATTTACAGCTGGCTCCTCCGAGCACTTATTTGCTAGTACCTTCACATATCAGGGTCCTCCAGCCTCTTCCATTTCTGGATTTCTAGATGGTTGTAAACGATGATCCAAGTAGGTCTTGCTAAATGAAGCACAAAATAAATTAATAAATAAATACCAAGAAAAAGGACTATAAAAAATCTATTCATATTTATATTTCAGTCTGGAATAAACAATAAAACAATATACAATATTTCATATTTCTAGGTTACAGTGTTAACTCAGCGATTCCTACCTCTTGCACTGGTCATTTGTCATTATGATTTGTTCACTTTCAATTGTAACAATAATTGTCTACATTTTCATTGATCTACATTGATTGCATTGCCCCTAGGGAAGCATCGAAGAGAATGCTCCCCCCCAATGATCACTCAAGCCTTAATAGCCCCTTCATATTTAGCCCCCTTTGTTGTGCATGTGTCTGCACTTTATATAGAATCTAAAACTGTTAATAAGATGCAGAAAAGGTTTAATTAATTTGATTTCTTTCCCACGCTGCATTGACTTTACTATCAAGATGAATATCAGTGATATCTAGAACCAATAAATCTTCCCCCTCAAATTTATGTGATCGCTGTATTTTGGCTAACAATAATTAAAACAGAAGAAAATATGAAGCATTTTTGTTTTAAATGATGAGGAAGCAGTATAAAGATCTTGAAGGGATAGTTTCCTCAGAATGGTTGATTGTGCTTCTGTGGCAGTCAGCACATATCCCTTCCAAATAGATAGGTAATCTAATGTTAGTTTACTCATGCTGTGAGTAGAAGATGTTATCTGAAGGGTAATTCTTATGATAATAGTAGATGTAGAATTGGAAAAACAGTAACAGCAATATTGATCTCTAGATAGGCTTGCGTAAATATGCCTATCACTCGTATGTGCTTACGATAGCTTCAACTGTGGTCACCCACCCCAGTGCTTAAACATTACAAATGTTCAGAATAGATTGGATTTTCTTTGCTCGAGACCACCACTCTTCTGTACTACTATAAAGCCTATAGTAGCTCCACATGTCATTAAACACTACACTTCGTACCATTAGGTTATATTGTTACCAACATTTTAAGAGTTTGTCAGTTTTGTTTAACTTTTTGACTCAAATGTGATGGCATCCAGGGTATCATAGTTTGTTTGGAGATAGATTGATAGATAAATAGTTGATTTACTAGTATAAAAATCTGAAAAATAATGTGCTTTTCTTGTGTAATTTCCCATCTATTGTCATCCAGTTATTCAGACATTAGGTGATAATAGACCACCATGTTTTTACAATGGGTTTCACTGCTCATATCTTTCGATAACTGACATTGACTCGAACATCAACTGAAACAATTTGACTCATGTGATGCTGGATATTGTTTTTCAGTGAATCAGCATGTACTCATATTAGATACATGTTATTTCTGATAAGCATGGTTTTAGATGTATTAAAAAAAATGATGGCAATGTACAAGAACAACATATCAGTAATAGCTTCTGGAAATAATGAGTTATTTTTCAGTGAGTGTATTATAAAGTCCCTGTAGGTGATATTATTGATAGGAAAACCTTCTAGCAGAGTGTAATTATTCATGTGGTCACTAATTTGTTAGAAATGATTTTGTTTTTTACTGTAAAGAAACATTTGTAAACAATAATAAATGAAACTATAATAAATCATAGGTGAAATAAATAAATATCTCATTTTTCACCTTGCAATTTTATCAGAACTTGCTCATATAATTTAAAAACAAATTTATAAAAATTGCATTAGGGAAAAAAAATAAGATTTTTCTGAATATTCACACTTTCATGCGTTATGCAGCTATAAATGTTGTGAATTTATCATAAGCAATTACATATATCATGCATAGGCTTAAAGGGGTTGTCCACTTTGGAGAACCCTTTTTTTTTTTTAAAGGATTTCATCTAAAGATGAATGAGTTTAAAAAAAAATTAGTTTCAGTCCAATTCGTCCAAATCAGCCAAGAAATTTGTTTTGGTGCAAAGTGTTTCTACCTGAATTGAAAGTGCTTTGAATCCCTGGAAAATCTCCCCTGTTTCTCTCTCCCATTACAGTGCCACCAGAAATTAAGCTTTACAAGGCAACCACTGTAATCTCTGGTATTTTATTTGAAAGGAAGCTATCATCAGTTTTATGGTACCCTGTATGGCAGTATAAACTGGTGAAAGGCACCCTGAACAAAATGATGGGTCACTTTTTAAAAATGTAAAATGTATTGTGCAGTTTTCAAATCAACACTTATATCTGAATACTTTTATAATTGTACCCCTTGTAACCCTTGAGTTATTTGCTGAAATATAACTATATACCACCTGCTGTTTGTTCTTTTTATTATTTCTCTGTCCACCTCTCTGAAGTGGTTGCACGTGCTCAGTTTCTTCCATAAACTGACTCCTGAGCTGTGATAGGGGGAGAGCTGCAGCAAAGAATGCATGTCTCCTAAGTTGCAGCAGAAATAACAAGCCCCCTGAGCTTGATATAAATCTAGTAGAGCAATTGGAACAATGAATGGGGAGATCTCTGGATTCATGTGAGGTACGGGGCTGGTTCTACTTTGCTTAGAAAGAGATTGCCATGTCCTATATGTCTGATTTTCATTTTTTCATTATTCATCAGATAACTCCTTTATATTGACCTAGCCATTTTACTAAAATCTGTATTGAAAGGTTCCAAGCGCTGAAGCTATTTACTGCACAGTACATGCAAGGGCATGTTCATATTCATGAGCTTCTGCTCTCTTCACTCACTCTGATTAACATCAGCGTTGGACGGCAAATTGATAGAGGCAAAAGCTCAACAATATGAGGACTACCTGGTGCATTATCTGCATTGAACAACTTTAACACTTGGATGACACTTGAGCTGATCATTGCAGAGTTGAGCAAAAAAATTTAATTTAATTAAAATGCTGGGTAAATTCAAGAAAGTGATCCAGCCTTTTGCTTAGGGTATCTGTTACCACTTTAGGCTACTTTCACACTTGCGTTCGGGGCTCTGCTTGTGAGTTCCGTTTGAAGGCTCTCACAAGTGTCCCCGAACGGATCCGTCCAGCCCTAATGCATTCTGAGTGGATACAGATCCGCTCAGAATGCATCAGTCTGGCACCGTTTGTCCTCCGCTCCGCTCAGCAGGCGGACACCTGAACGCTGCTTGCAGCCTTCGGGTGTCCGCCTGGCCGTGCGGAGGCAAACGGATCCGTCCAGACTTAAGTCAATGGGGACGGATCCGTTTGAAGTTGACACAGTATGGCTCAATTTTCAAACGGATCCGTCCCCCATTGACTTTCAATGTAAAGTCAAAACGTATCCGTTTGCACTATCATGAACAAAAAAAAAATAAAAAATTTTTTTTTTTTTTGGGTTCATGGTAATGCAAACGGATCCGTTCTGAACGGAGCCACCGTCTGCATTAATATGAGCGGATCCGTTCAGAACGGATCCGATTGAACGCTAGTGTAAAAGTAGCCTTATTCTGCACTCAGATAGGAGAACATAAAACCAGTGACAGATTCCCTTTAATATGCCATTGTGCTGGATCCTCTAGAACATGAGATGCTACTTGTAGCCATTATTCACTCGAAGGGGAACTGCCCTTTATTAGCACATCATTTCCTACAAGAATACTTGATAGATTTCTTTGAATTTTTTATTAGCTTATTAAATTGAATTTTGGATGACATTTTTATTTGTTAACAATGCAGTAGATTATTAAGAGTAGAATAAAGAATACATAGAAGTGGTGCACTGTAGCATAGTTTCTCATTAGTACATGCGTCCTTTCAGTGTACGGTAGATGTTTGGAGATTTCTCATAATGACTGCAATTAGGTTGTAATTCTCAGTTGATTGAACTCATTTATTATAGCTGTTCAGTGACTGGTTCTCTCTGTTTAAGCTTTTACCCTAAAATATTCATGTTTAACTTTTCATTTATAGTCATGTGATGAAAATATTGGGGTACATTTATTAAGACCAGTGTCTAGCCCCTGCGCTAGCGGTGGATTGCGGAAGTTATGCAGAGGCGCTGGCCTCTACATAACTTCAGCGGATCCACTGCCGCTTCTAACTGTAAGTCAGCTTCCTTGGTGGCTTACATTTAGACAATTTTCTACACGTAAAAAAAGCATAGAAAATCGTAAATAAGACAGACATGCCAACCCATCCCCTTCCCTAGACCTGCCACTGCTTTAGACCTGGCATGAATTGGGAAAAGTTGCCTAAAAGTCACCTAATATAGGCGTATTTCTGTTTAATAAATGTCCGCTCTATTTTTCATTCTTTTTTTTTACATTTAAAAAAAAAACTTTAAAAAAATGTAGATTCAAAACAGATCAATGTTTTTGCAAACAAATTCTTCTTTATAAATCCAGTACAGTATGAAATATTAGTATAAAACAAGTGATTATTGGCCTATTGGAGATATATTTGTCTAATACTGTGCAGTATTAAAACTCTTGGGCATCTCCCTAAACATATCACAACTCTTCTTAGATCATTTTAGGTATAATTTTTTAAGGGTTTTAGATAATTTTTCCACTGTGGTCAACAAGGGTGGGTGTGACATAATAGAAAAAGGGTGTAGCTTAAAATGCAACAATGTGAACCTAAAATCTGACACAAAGTACGCTAGCTATTCTTAACTTAGACTAGAAAATCTAATGAGTAATCCAAATATATCATCCAGTATCAGCCTGTGTAGCCAATCTAGTGCATTTGTAGCCTACTTATTAATCTGTTTGCATTGTCTTAGGAAGTATTAGTAAATCTGCTCCATTATGTTTAAATGTTCTAATCTAATCTTGTGTTCGGTCACCATGTAAAATATTTATATTATTTATTTGATTTTAACAATCTTTGTAAAAAAGCATCCAAAGTGGAATTCTATCCGAAGTTAAGGAAAAATTAAATTCCCCCAAAGCCAAATTTCCTCGAGTTTTGTGGTAACAAATAATTTTTCCTCAAAATACCTTGCTCACGCAGAGGCAGTCCACTCCTCTCTTTAGTGGAGAAAATCTGCCAAAGGACCTGCACTGTGATGACTCGTCGTCACCACATAATCACTCTGGGAGCGCACTGTGATGTCATCATGCTCAGTGCAGGTCCTTCAGCAGGTCTTTTCCAATTAAGAGAGGAGCAAACTCTCTGCATTCATTAGCAAATGAATGAGGTGAGTGAATTTTTATTTTTTTTAAACCCAAAAGGCGCTATTGCAATAGAGTATTATCCTCAGCATAGGTCATCAAGATACAATCGTCTGGAGTTTGTCTGCCGGCATCCCCTCAGATCAGCTGTTTGAAGCAGTAGAGGCAGCATAGTGCAATTATAAATGCTTGTCCCGTTCAAGTGAATGCTTGAAGTCAGACCCCTGACAATCTGATATTGATGAGCTATCTAGAGGATAGGTCATCAATATCTTTGACTGTACAACCCCTTTAATAACTGTAGAAAAGAAGTGTTGGCGAGCCACACAAGGCTTTTTGTATTCTGGAAGAAGTGTGATCAATTATCCACTTAAATTTGTCTCAGAAGGTGCCATATGCTTAGTAAATACTGCCTTTTACATTTACTATTCCAACTGGATTCTTCCGCAAAACTAGTAAACAGCTACTTTAATCTAATTAACCTTTAGCAATGTCCTCTGGGTCCATTTGAAGTACACCAGCAATACTTTTCAACAAGATGTTGGACAAATACCAGGATAAACAGTTAACTCCAAAGTAGATTTCCTATGGCTTTTCTTGAGCACTGCACTTCGTGCTTCATGGCACAGTACTTACTGCTACTGTATTGGATTGATAATGCTTTCAAGACGTGGACTCAATTATTTTGAAATTACAAAAATTGCCAAATCAAAGTATTAAAATGTTTGAGTTGACGCAAAATGACAGCCACTATAGAAAAAAAAAGAACATTAGACATTATTTATTGTGTAAATGTATAATAAAAGCCACAATGAAATATGGATTTCCGAAGGAAAACAAAAACTGTTGCTCTAAAGTGTGAACAGTTATAGAAGTGATTAATATGTTACAAAAGAGATGCCTAAAATGTTAAGGTTTATTTGTCTTGAAAGCTGAATAGCTTATAGAAAGGAAAAATATAGATCTACTCAAATATGTTTTTTGCCTTACTATATATAAACCTGACACTGCGTAGCTAATAGAAAACAGCTTAGTCACTTCCAAAGGTCATAGCCTTCTTTATAAAGTCATACTAAATATATAGCATGTGTGCATTACATTAGAAAAATCTATACTCTAGTGGCAAAGATCAATGTGGTGGAAATATTCAGCAAATATTAATCAGACTACCAGGGGCAGATTGGGAACTTAAAGTGGCCCTGAAAAAAAGTAAAAAGTGGCCCCATGTTCAAACTGACAGAAGACGGGCCAAAACAAGTAGTAGGGGACAAATTTTGTAGGTGGGGTCTGCAATATTGTAGTGAGGTGCAAAATACCACCCCAGCAGACCTAAATACCACAGGACAGCACAAAATACTGCTGCCCTTACCACAGTATTCAAATGTATCACCACCTTGAGGACAGTAATACAGTTGAGTTTAGGAGGACACCTACAGCCATTGAGCATCAGATCATTGTGTACATGGCTTGCAGCCATCAAGAAGGCTAGAGTGGGCACCTGGGCATGAGTTCACCAGAAAATTTTCTGTAGGGTCTATGGCCAATCTGCCCCTACAGACTACAATCTTTAAAAATGATGGTATGTAAGTCTCTGTTTATCATGTCAGAGATTTTTTTGTCAAAGATACAGTGATATTTTTCACATCTCATACTAATGAGGGGAAAGCACCCCCCCCCCTCCCAAACCACTGTCTACAGAAAGCTATTTGGCTTGGCTATGTTCCCTTGTCATTCATGTGGCAAGGCTTTTTAAAAAGTTCGATTTTGACTCATAGGGAGCCACTTCCACAAGGTGGCACTAGCAAGGTGGTACTCTTTCCTTGGGAGATACCTCTTTGCACAAAGCCTTCCCTTGGAGATATGCACCCAGTATTTTGTATAACATTGACATAAAGCTTGGGTGTATGCTGTTGTATAGACACGGTACAGTGGCATATGACACCCCTAGTGTCCCACTGTAAAAAAAAATTATAAAGAAAGTATAGCGCATGGTGTGTGCTTTTTTTGTGGAATGCTGCTGTATGAAATAGCTCATTTGTGAAGGATAATTGGTAGAGAGAAAAATATATGCATATAAATGTATAGGTTAATGGATAGATAGATAGATATTAGATAGATAGATATGAGATACATAAAATTTGCCAAATCTGGCGTACTAACCAGTTAACTAGTAAAGCAGCACAATATCTAGATAATTCATAAAGCCCAATGCCCCTTTGTGCTACCCCTTATATCATATTACATTATTTTTAGCTTTTTTCCCCTAGCACAGACATGATTGAAATTTTAATGAAGAAATAAAAAAGATATTGTGTAATCCACCGGGGAACTGAGAGAGGGAAAATGCTGGCACAGTGCATGTCATCTAAGTATTTCTAAGGATTCTGCCACAAATCACTTTATCAAGAAAAAAAAAAAAAAAGATTTGAGATTTATGTTGTAGACAAAGAAAGTTTAAAATCTACTAAGGGGGAAATAAGATAATGCTGAACAGATATGACAATTCCCAGAAGAAAGGCATCGAAGACTCTGTAAGATAAAGGCGATGAAATGACTTATACCAACTTTTAACAACCCATCGAGAATTCTCATTTTTTTTTTAAACCGTTGACCGATTAAAACCAGACTTTGTCTTATCCATAGATGTAATTCAAATTAGCAAATTCGAAATCTGTATAAGAACTTTCTACTTTTTCAAAATGATGGTTGTGTTATACATGGGCATCACTATAGTAGGGGCAGAAGTTCTGTCCAAAAGCCCTAGAACCTGAGGAAGGCTAAAAGCCTCTCAGCTATTGATGTACATAAGTTTTCTTCTGTGTCATATCTTTCTACATTTCCCCAGTTTTTCTTCTAAAATACATATACATGTTGCAGAGCTTAATTTGACAATTTAATATTTGAGGGCTTAATCATATTTCCAGTTGACATAATGCAGTAAATGTATATGCATTCCTAAAAAAAAAAAACACAGAAAACATATTGTAACCTAACAAACCAAATTCTGCTACAGTGCTTCTGTGCTACTCTTTACAATTAAAAGAGAAACATCATTCTTGTTATCAGTCCCCCTTCTAGAGTTTATTTTATTTATTACGCTACATTCACCATCACGAGTAGTGTACATGGGAAAAAGCACAACTAAATATCTGCACATTTTTATTCTGTAACTACAAAATAAAGTTTGTCTGACTCAATGACTTGGAAAAGCACTTTATCTAGCCCAAAAAACGTGGTCGTTTTTCAGTAATCCATGTTTTATTCAATAAGGTAGTGACACATTTTAAAGTATCAGCCTACACAGCCTAACATATTGAAGATAAGCGAGGGAACATTATCGGGAAAACCTTGTCAAAGAGATCAGGGGAAGAATTGGGAATAGAATGGCATTATGATGGAATTACACTGGTCGTGCTATTGGCTTATTTTTTATACCAAGACAAGTTGTTGTTTTTTTTTTCCTAAATGTTTCTGTGTGGTTTGTAGAAATACTTCTAGAAAGTTTGTGCAAAGATAGTTGTACTTCATTTCTTTTTAGTATTTTGTTATAGAATACACAATAGCTAGATAGATAGATAGATACTGTGGATAGATGCTATAAATATATACCGTACTGTAGATAGATACTGTAGGAGAAAAACATAATTATTTGCTATTTCAAAGTGGCAGCAATAAATTATGATATAAGCTTTGAAGTAAATGTTTCTTACATTCCAATTGTGGTGTTTGAAGAGTAAATGTCTAAGTACAGTATAAGCATGTATGTGAATATATTATAAAACATTTCAATACATATATTTTTTTTTTTTTTTTGCGTAAACTGTTATTCTTCTCCATAAACACACACGAAAGGCAGGAAGAAAGTGCAGCTGCAGTATTTCTCCCTTAGTGTATGTGGGACTGCATGCTGTGAGAGGGAAGGGGGAGCAGCACTGGGAGACATCTAAACTCTTAGCACCCAGCATAGCTCTAATATCACATCACTGTGCAGGTATGAAGACAGAGAAATCAGAAAAAGCAAGAAAGTAGACAAAAAATATGTAGGCTGCACCACTTTTTCTGTATGCTATTCATCTTATATCTATCTGCAGCTGTGTTTGTACATATTGAGGGGGCATTCATCACCCAACCATGAATAGCTTCGATTGTCATACCCATTACATGCGGTACCCAGTGGTTTATGGGATTACTGCAACAACAGAGAAGGCTGCGCTACTCCATTTCTCTTCCTCCCATAGAAGTGAATAGTGATGAGTGGCAGGGGCAATATTCGAATTTGCGATATTTCGCAAATATTTGGGCGATTATTCGCATATATTCTAGAATTCGCAAATTCGTAATCTCCGGGCATTATTTTCTCGATTGCGAAAATTCGCATAAAATTCACATACAAATTTTCGCATAAAAATTTGCATGAACTGGTATTTTCAAAAAAAAATCGAATATTCGCAATTACGAATACATTTAGCGATATTCTAAATATTTGCGAATTCTTGAAGTGCCAATATACGCGATTAAAATTCGGAATTTGAATGATCAACACTAGAAGGGAATGGGTAACATCATAACACTTTGAGCTTTAATGATCCTGTAACTCCCTGGTTATGGAAATAGTGTAGCATGATGGGTATTCTAGTCTTAGCTTATAATATAAAAGGTGGAAACACCTCTTTAATAATAACACACATGAAATAACATATTCCCATTTCTTCCACTAGATATCCTATTGATCTGTCTCATATTAAATATTACTTTATCTGGAGGTTTTTCATGGAGAAAAATACAAGATTAATAAACAGACATAACTGTGATTTAGCAGCAGTGCCCCCTTCTATGCACTCAGCCTTCCCTTGCTCTTCTGCTTGAGATAGGTCAATAGACATCACTAACTGAAAAAAATGATATTACTAAAAAGAAAAATAATAGAAAAATAATCGACGCTGAGTGAGTCAGTATGAAAAGCCACTGAAAAAGGTTACTTGACCCAGAAAATAGATCAAATAAAATGCAGCGGGTCATACATCTAGAATAATCTTGTAGAATATGTTTTAATATTCTGACTGTGTTTGGGTTGGATTATAAGAGGCTTGAAATAGATTGCATTCATATTTCTTTTGGGATGGATTTTAAAAATAGAATGGTTAAAAAGAGATAGCAGATGTAGAAATACAGTAAATCTTACCTTCCCTTACACTAAAATCACATGGGGTAGAAATGTGAATAAAGGTTAAACAATTGAGTGGAAAATACGTTAGTGGTCCCTACTTAGTGTTGCTTTGTTATACTTAAAGAGAACCTGCTACTGTGGGACACCTCCTTAAAGGGCCTTTCCAAAATTTTCCAAAAGGGTTGTCCTATTAAACGTTATCCCCTATCCATAGGATATGTACAGCACTTTCACTTGACTATGGAGTTGGAGCAGCAGTGCATATGTGTATCTGCCTTTTCATTCAAATTGGGGGAACACAGGGTCCCAGCAGTGAGACCCACTATACACAAGGTAGGGAATACATGTTTGTAATTGGACAACCCCTTCTCATGGATATAGTAGGTCATCAATATGCGATTGGTGGAGGCCGTCTGGCACCGTCCCCTGATTAGTTGAGAGGGCCTTCCATGACCAGCATCATCATATCCATTGGTCACATGTACATATGAATGGAATTGAGTTACAATACCAAGAACATACAATGTACAATGTATGGCACTGTGCTAGGTATACTAAAGAGGACACAGTGCTCATTTGATAGCTACAGCCCTTCATACATGTGATTGTTGGGGTTTTCAGGAGTTGGAATCAATCAGATATTGATGACTTATTCTGAGAATAAGTCATCAATATGTAAATCCTGAAAAAATAATTCTTTTAAATTAGGGATCGACCGATATTGATTTTTAAAGCCGATACCGATAGTCTGTGAACTTTCAGGCTGATAGTCGATAATTTATACCGATATTCTGTGCATTTTCATTAAAAAAAATAAAAAATTTGACATAAATCTGCTGAACATGAACACGTTTATTGTTAACGTGTAACTTTTTTTGTAACTCTTTCTTTTTCATTTGTACTTAATATTTTGGTGTTTGATTTTTTTTTTTACTTTTTATTTTACAAATTTTTACTAACTTTTAGAACCCTTGTCCTATTCACCCTGATAGAGCGCTATCAGGGTGAATAGGAATACACACTCTCCCTGATGCTCTGTGCTTTGTGCACACAGCAGCAGGGAGCTGACTATGGCCGCCAGGGCTTCAGTAGAGTTTTGGCTGCCATGGTAACTGATCAGATCCCCAGGATTACACTGCTGGGGCTACGATCAAAAGCTGCCACTGCACCACCAATGAAGAAAGGAGAGGGGACCCTGTGGCCATTGCCACCAATGATTAATACTGGGTTGTTGAGTGGGGGGGACACTGCACCACCAATGTTTTTAATATTGGGGTTGGGGGGGCACACTGCACCACCAATGTCTTTAATGCTGGCGTTGGGGGGGAAGCACTGCACCACCATTGTCTTTAATTCTGGGGTTGGGGGGCGCACTGCACCACCAATGAAGATAACTCGGCCATTAAGTCATATACAGGAGGCGGGTGCTGGCTGCAGAATCGTATAGCCACACCCGACCTCTATGAGCGGTAGCTGCGATCCGCGGCAGTTAACCCCTCAGATGCGGCACCTGAGGGATTAACTACTGCAGATCGCAGCTACTGCTCATAGAGGTCGGGTGCCGGCTATGTGATTCTGCAGCCAGCTCCAGCCTCCTGTTGAATTTGAATGAATGAGTGAGTCAACATCATTGGTGGCACAGTGGTCACAGCCCCTCCCCTCCTCTTGCCCTCTCTCCTCTCATTGGTGGCAGCGGCAGCAGCACAGAGGGGAGGGAGACACTGCTTCCTTCTCCCCTGTGCTGCTGAGGGAACAGGGATCGCACTGAGAGCAACGTGATCCTTGTTCCCGATTCGTTATCGGTATATCGGCAAAATAGATGCCAATACTGATAACTTTCAAAATCCTGAATATCGGCCGATAATATCGGTAAAACCGATAATCGATTGATCCCTATTTTAAATTAGGGTGTAATACATTACTAGAATTTTACTAGTTAGTGGAATTGTATCCACTAAAGAGCTTCCCGAAGTTCCAAGCATGAGGGATTTAAAAGAAGGAACTTCCTGGTCCTGTGGAGTCACATAATGTGCCATGTGACCCACTTCAGCCAGTTAAAAGCTCTGAAATGATGTGAACTTAACACTAAGGGGCTTTACAGACAACATCACATGATTATTTACAGAGCTACTGACTGACTAATGGGGGGATTATGTGATGCGCTCTATGATTCACCTTCTGGCTGGCTGATATAGGTCATGTGAATATGCCAAACAATAAGCGTTTGTTCTTCAACGTCTGTATTTGGCACTTTGTGGGCCGTTATGTGAATGTAGTTATATTTATTGTAATTTAAAGCCCTAAGTTATACTGACCGGTTTCCTTTATAGCTGGTTAATGTTACTGATCCAATTATTGAACCATATAAGGTTCCTCTCGCTATACACATGTTCATGATGGACTTAAAATTAAGTTTATGATTTATGACCTATGATCAGATTTGTGGTTTATGATCTATGATCAGATGTATGTTTTAGATTTAGACCTTACCTTTTAGGAACATGAATGGAGCGCAGATGAACAGCAGATTAACACAAAAGAATATATTGCACCGTACATAAGTCTACTGTGTTATACCAGGGCTGTAAAACATTGTATGTATCTCTCTCTCTCTGAAACTCTCTTGAAAACTATGATAAAGATAGAATATTCTTTCGGTGATTGTCATAAACTTCTCCATCTCTATAATTTTCCATTTTTGATGCCTGGGTAATTCCTTTTAAATGATCACAGTCATTTGCCCATCTTCTTGTAGCGTGTATATGGTGAATTTATGACTCAATGTTCACTTCAATACATCAAGAAAAAAAAAAAGACAATGTCCGTGGTTATTTTCCAGGTGGGATGTCAGATCCAAAGATTAGATTCAAAGCAATTTCTAGAGCTTTTTTGTCATTTTAATTCAGCACTTTTTGTGAAGACATCAGCTGGTGCATGAGATTACAGACTGCGGTGGCGAATCGTGCAGAGTTCCACAATTATACGCTGCAGAGAGCCTTCCACTGCCGTACGCCGAATGTGTTGTGTTTTGTAGCCGCTATCCGGAGATTACTTTATTCTGTGATAGTAATGATTGGGAGCGGGAATGTGTCACAAAGAGTTTCATGTGCACACTTTGAAGCATCGTGGTTTGTTTGTTTGGTCTCCATTAGATGATGCAGAAGTGGAACAACAATATGTAGGCAAGTGCAGTGTGAAAGTTTCAAGGGGGCCAAGGGACTTGATATATTTAGCGTCAATAACTTCTGACCATAGATACAGTTTTTGCAGTCAATCGTTGTATATACCTCATTGCACATTATTGACCTTGGTGAGGACAGCTTGGTTTAAAGTGGAATGAAAAAAATATATTATTGCAATATTTGTCTAACTTTGCTTTCTCAAGAGATAGAAAGATAGATAACTATATAGTAGAAAGATAGATAGATAGATAAGAAACTTAAAAAATTATATAAACAGTACAGCGGTCAAATAAGTGCGGTGTGCCAGCGGCTGAAGAAGTGATCCACCGACCAAAAAGTGGGAGTGCCATGGAATTTTTCCATTTAGATGGCTAGATAGATAAATAGAGATATAGAATGTAGATAGATAGCAAATAGATGGATAGATAGATGATAGATGGATAGATAGATAGATAGATAGATAGATATGGAATGTAGATAGGTAACAGAACTATAAAAGAGTAAGCCCCATTAAAAGAGAGTAGATGCCACTATTCTCAGAGATTTCTTGACAATATTTCTGTAGCTGCCGCAGCCATCTGAGGGGGGCTTACAAAAGTCAGTTTTTGCTGCTGAAACAACCTCATTAAGATAAATGTAACTCAACATTTCTGCATAAAACCTGCCTCAGATGAAGGTACCCTAAACCTGGGCAAGCAATTCCAAACCCGCCCATACTAGCATGCTCACCTGGGCAAAGCAAGTGTTCTGAATAGAGTGAGTGGTGTAAGCCACCGCAAGACACCACTGGCTGTAACTTCTCCCTTGAGAACCAAACATCTACCATATATACAATACAGTCTAATACAGATGGCCACTTTTAGACCGGAGATTTGGAGAAAGTAGCACAGATGATTGTGTCAATCTTAAGAATCCAACAAGATTTGACTTTTAATTTCAAGATTTTACTGTCATTTTGAGCATATGGTTTTGGTTCTACAGATTTATGGACAAATATGTCTATTTTATGGCAATAAGGAAACATCTATACAATCTATTCGTGAACATATATATATATATATATATATATATATATATATATATATATGCTAAAATTGACTCTGGTAACTCTGATAATACATGTCACAGTCAGTTATCTCCTGCCATCTTGTGACAAAAGCCATTGAAATACATTGAAAGAGTTAGTTAACCTTTTTGTTCCACTTTCTACTTAACACGTTAACCATCAAGTATATATAGCAAAGCCATAAACTGACATTATAAACATGCAAGCAAAGTTAACAGAAATGTAGGAAACCATTAGACCATGTATTATTTATTATTAAAAAAATATGAATTAGGATGATTTTTCCATTGTCCTGTTGTCATAGAAATATTTATTATTTGCTGTTACAAATATTTAGCATGAATATTAATCTTCTTTGGTAAAATGCCCAACATCTTGGTTTCCCTATGTAGCATTCTACAATGATTTCTTAAATCTGTAAGAGACTGTAAGCTTGACCTTTCATTAAAATTTTCCATTTTAAACCCTTAAAATGTAAGCTGTGGGGAGTTAGATAACATCTACAACACATAAAACCATCAAAACTATTGCATCTTTAATGTGGGCACATGGTAATTGTAAATGGGAAATGTAATTAAAAAAAGTAAATTCAATTAATCAAGGGGAGTTTGCAGCACATTGCAAAGCAGGTGTCTGATTGTCCACTGAGATATTTATACGCATTAAAAGTACTCAACATCTCACTGTCGGAGGGCAGTCAAATGCATTATCAGTCTCATTTACATCATTTAAGTGCTGCATGATGTGACGGCCATTGCAATGAATAATTAGTACTATGATCTAAACAATGTTAATAATGCACATAATGCAGAGGCACGGCTCATTCTTCATATACTAATAACCTACATATATCTTATTAAATAGATATAGAGAGACAGATAAGAAATCTATAGTGAATGTGAACAAGGTTGGAGTAGAGAGAGAGAGAGATGGCGAGAGGGAGTGAAAAGATGGGATTGTCCTCATTTGAGTTGTCAGAAAGATTATTTATTGAATGCACAAATCCAAACCTTACCAAAAAATTCCAATACTTCCCATGTCCTATCATGACAACCTTTTTTCTATATACCCTCTTAGGGCATATGGCTTATATAGAGGGCATCACCTATAAATCAGACCAGATAGCTCCGGCAAAAATTTGGAGTGACCATGTATAACAAGCACGGCCATTCATTTGAATAGGTGTCACTTAGAGATGAGAGATTTGTTAGAATTGAAATTTGACCTGAATTTTTGAAAACATTCTAATTCAGTAGAATCTGAATTTCTTCAGCTTAGTTTGGTTAGACTTCTTCTAGGGGTATGGTAGAGATAGAGAATTTCCAGGCAATTTAACGTGCTTTTGATTCTGGTAGAATCGATTTGTACCCAAACCAAATTTCTTGTCTGATGTGAATGAATCAGTAGCAAAATGAATTTGAGGAAATTAGCTCATTTCTAGTGTTATTTAATACTATTTTCCCAAGCTGATAAAGTGGTTCAGCTGCTGGTCATCAACTATTCAGCACTGGGATTACATTAAGAAAAGGGTTCTTCTGATGAGAATGGAAAAAAATGCAAAAAAGGCATTTAAGAGGTTGGCCCATAAACAATGTTGATCACTTATCCACAGGTGATATATATAGATCACAAGAACAGGGGTCCTGAGTCTCCTGCTTGAATTGAACACCTCCATTCTTGGTTTCATGATTGGTGGCTTTAGCAATTAGACATGTATCATCATCGATAACAAGGATAAGTGACACATGATGTTTGTGGTCCAACCCCCTTTAAGATCAGCTTAACACTTAGATGTTTGGAGATGACAGTAAGACTATAGTTTGGAATGATAGCTGTCACCCAACTTGGATGGGGGATGTCATTACTGTTGATCGAGCACCATAGTGCTCGGGTGCTCAAGCCGAACACATTGGGATGCTCGGGTGCTCTACCGAGCACTTGAGTATAATGAAAGTCAGTGGCAGAACCCATGTATTAAATCATACACCCCCTGCTCTGAAGAGGGGAGGGTGCCTCGTTCATATTAAAAATGGTTCAGGAACAGCATGGGAAAGATGTCTGGAAGCATCTTGGACTTCCAGTTCGTTGCTGGGAACGATGTTGTCCTAATATTATGCCACTTTTACAGACTGACAATAATATACACAAAACCAAAGAAAAAATTGATTTTAGAAGAAAAATTGTTAGGAAACATTCTTTCCTATATATTTCCTGCATATAAAGTGCAAGTACTGCCAAAAATTACAAGGAAGCGGCACTCCGAGACAACCTGTATATCACATTAAGGAAGGCCTCATGATTGTTGAACAATTATTCATGTAGTGGGACTCCTACACTCAGAAACAGCTACGGCTACCACATCCAAGCAAGGCATCATGAGTGCAAATGACCTATTAGGTATAATTAGGTGAGGGCCTGCAGGTGAGCTGACCCTGTGAAAAAAATTAGGTGCGGTCCTGCAGGTGAGCTGACCCTGTAAATGATTTTAAGTGTGGGCTTGCTGGTGAGCTGACCCTCTAAAAAATTATATGCGACGACCTGCTGGTGAGCTGACCCTGTAAAACATTGTAGGTGAGGGCATGCTGGTGAGCTGACCCTCTAAAGAATTATATATGAGAGCCTACAGCTGAGCTGACCCTTTAAAACATTATATGTGAAGGGCATATACTGTATGTGAGGGCATTATACGCAACAAATAAGCATGTTGATATGGTGGAAGAGGAGGAGGAGGAGGAGAAGAAAAGGAAAATTTATAGACACTAGCCTTTTGTAGCGGGGTCCAGAAGGGTGAACAACCAGTAATCCGTGTTGTTTAAAAGGTGTATAACGTGTGGGTCGCTGGAAAGGCAGTCTAACATGAATTCCCAACAGTCTAACATGCCAGAGTCCCAACAGGCAAGATTTAGCTGTCATCATTAGGAGGATGACTCTCAATCTCCTCCTCTTCCTCCTCTTCTGTCCACTCACGCTAAACAGATGGAATTAAACTTCCATCGGTACTACCCTCTGTAGTGGAGGCAACCGTCTCCTCCTCTTCCTCCGCCTCCTCTTTATCGTCCAATTCTCACTGAGAAGACTAACTTAGGGTAGTCTTGCTATCACCCTGTGTAATGTCTTCCCCCATTTCCACCTGTGCCACATGCAAAGCGTCATCCTTAATTGTGAGCAGCGAGCGTTTGAGTAGACACAGAAGTGGGATGGTTACGCTGATAATAGCGTTATCGCCGTTCACCAGCTGTGTTGATTCCTCAAAGTTTATTAAAACTTCACAGAGGTCAGACATCCATGCCCACTCCTTGCTTGTGAATAGCGGAAGCTGACTGGAAAGGCGACGACCATGTTGCAGGTGGTATTCCAATACTGCCCTCTGCTGCTCACAAAGCCTGGCCAACATGTGGAACGTCGAGTTCCAGCATGTGCTCACGTCTCACAACAGCTGCTGAGCTGGCAATTTCAAGCGCTGCTGCAGCCTGGACAGACCGGCCGAAGCTGTCGATGACTTGTGGAAATGGGCACACACGCGGCACACCTTCACCAGTAGCTCAGGCAAATTGGGGTAGGTTTTATAAAACCTATGAACCACAAAGTTTAAGGCGTGGGCCGCCACCAAGTTACGACCATTATCAGACACAACCATGCCTGGTTCTAGGTTGAGTGTCGAGAGCCACAGCTCAGTCTGGTCTCTTATCCCCTGCCACAGCTCTCCGGCGGTGTCCTGTTTGTCACCTAAGCAGATTAGTTTTAGAACATCCTGTTGCCACTTCCCTGACTGATGGCTGACTGGTGCTACAAGATTATTATTCAGAGGTGGAAGTGGAGGAGGAGAAGGGGGAGGTGCAGCCACTAATGTAGGTAGTGAAGGAAATACTGATGGAAGTAGGTCGCACAATCCTTGGCGTCAGTAGCACCTGTGCCATCCCAGGGTACGACTTGCTCCCGGAGTCCACAACGTTTACCCAGTGTGCCATCAGGGAAATGTAGAGTCCCTGGCCGAATGCACTTGTCCATGTGTCCGTGGTTAAGTGGACCTTCCCAGTAACTGCATTGGTCAGGGCACAGGTGATTTTACGGGACACATGTTGGTGTAAGGCGGGCACGGCACACCTTGAAAAATAGTGGTGTCTGGGTACTGCGTGACGCGGGATGGCCGCCGACATGAGGATGCGGAAGGCCTCAATGTCCAGAAGCCTAAATGGCAACATTTCCAGGGGCATCAATTTGAAAGGCTGCAAATTTAGTGCTATGGCCTGTGGGTGGGTGGCTGGGTATTTTCGCTTGCGTTCAAATGCCTGGGGTAAGGACATTTGTACGCTGCGCTGGGACACGGAAGTTGATGTGGTTGCTGATGGTGCTTGCGAAGGTCTAGGTGCAGGGTGAGAGGCATTTGGGCCTGCCCCCTTTATAAGGGATTGGCCAGCACGTAATACAGGTGAAGAGGAGGCAGTAGTGTGAACCGCAGACACAGATTGCGAACACAGGCGTTTGGCTCACCTATCACGGTGCTTTGATGCCATGTTGCGGATCATGCTGGTGGTGGTGAGGTTGCTATTGTTCACGCGCCTGCTCATTTTTGTATGGCACAAGTTGAAAATTACAATTTTTTGGTCGTCCGCACTTTCCTCAAAAAAGCGCCAGATTGCTGAACACCTATCCCTTGGCAAGGGAGATTTCCACAAGGGGGTGCTCCATGGAACAGTTATGAGCCTGTTTTTGGTGTGGCCCACCTTCTCTCTTTTTCCACCTCACTTCCTCTTCCAGCCAGTTGCGGTGCTGCAGATCTTTCCCCCTCTGTACTGCTGTCCTCGCTCGGCTTTCCACCTTTCCAGGTTGGGTCAGTGACTTCATCCTCCACCACCTCCTCTTCCACTTCCTCACCCTGCTCATCCTCCTGACTTGTTGAACTAACCACAACCTCAGTGATTGACAACTGTGTCTCATCCTCTTCCTCAACCTCTTGAGACAGAAATTGCTGTTGAGTTATTGGCAACTGTGTCTCATCATCATCCACCTCATTAAACAGCGTGCTTGGCTGGAGGGCCAAATCAAGGAATGGCAAGGAAAAAAGGTCCTCGGAATATCCAAATGTGTGATCACTTGTTTGGCCAGACTCTCCATGGTGGGAGGAAGAAGTATCAAGACTGGACTTGGTGGAAGACAGGGTGGTGCTAACTGACTGGTAGCATTATCTGTTGCAATCCAACCGACCACCTGGTCGCACTGGTCTGACTTCAAGAGTGGTGTCCTGTGCCGCCCTGCAAACTGGCACATGAAGCTAGGTATCGTAGATTACAGTTTTTATTGTGTTCTGGCAGCAGGCACAGTTTCAATGCTCCCAGGGCAACGGCCACTGCGTGCACCATCAGCATCACGGCCACTTCCCCGTCCCTTACTGCTCGCCTTAATTATTTTAAATGTGATATATGATGAAAAGTATCCCATCATCACTATTTGTCATCTTTGATGTTAATAGCATATTACTAGGATATGCCATCAATGGGTGAGGGTCCCACCTCTGGGACCCATGCCTACCTCCAGAACGGGGCCCTCAAAGTGAAGGAATATTCACCCTGCATGCCCGGCATTCTTTTCATTTACATCTATGGGAGTTCTAAAAATAGATGAGTAAGCATGCTCAGCTATTTTTCAGAAGTCCCAAAGTGGTTAATAGAGAGTGTGCCATGCATGCACGGCCACCTCTCCTTTCATCTCTTTGGGATTGCTGAAAATAGCTGAGTCAGCACTCGGCTATTTTCGGAACTCCCCTAGCTATGAATGAAGGGTGGCCATGCTTCCGCTATATACTCTACTTCACTTTGTGGGCCCTATTCTGGGAATAGGAGTAGGCCCCCTAGCGATATGTGACCAATGTCTGAGATGAGACAACCCCATTAAGTAAACCTACTGGTTTCAGACTGCCCACGTCTATTTGTGCCTATGGATATTAAACTTAGCTTATATTGTCATTTAAATTATCTGTTCTCCTTGAGTCTATGTGGACTTCCTCTATGCATTTCAGTTTCCTACATCCTATTCAATTCGTATGTGGGAGAGTATAATATATCAGGCTAGATGTGGCTGATTACAATCTGTGTATAGGACTGTGGAATGTGATGGACATATATAATGAATGAAAAATACCAGTGCCAGTCACGGCTCAGTTTTTTTCTGAATATAAATAGTAATGAAATATAAACAATGATCATCTGCATGGAAACAGTGCCTGAATTATCTAGAAGGGCAGTAGAGTTATCTCGGTTACAGCTTGAACCATTTTATCTCGTTTACCAAGAGCAAAATTAGAATATTTGCTATCTTTGATATGCAGTCATATTGCTTATACTTGTTTCTGTACTATATACCGATCCCTCTCTATCCTACATCTATCCTTGACCATGCACATAGCTTTCTGACACTCACTTTGTGTCATACTGATATATGGTAGATAGACATCTCCATATAGTTTTCAGCTATTCCCATGCAAAGCCATGCAGGTTGCTACTCTACTGATTCATTTGCTATTAGATGTTTCCTAGAAGGCAGCTATAAATCACCTTTTTATTTCTGCTTTCAGTACATACAAAAAAAAGGTGACTTAGCCAAGGAAATTCAATATAATTATTTTCAAGGAGAGCATGGCTTAAGGACATTGTTAGTGAGTACCTGCGATGACAACTGTGGGTCACATCACATTATTTTCCTGAGGTAAAGGTATAGTCTCCTCTGAGACTGAAATCTTTAGATAAAAATGTGATGATATAAGTCTTTGAGGCCTAAATCATGTTCACACCGTATTATTTGGTGTTATTCACTAGAAAAGCTAAAAGCTTCTCCAAACAAGGTCAATCAAAGAGAACTTCACATTGTGTGAAAGTTAAACAAGATAAACTTGAGGAAAATCCACAACTTTCATTTTTCCTCCGAGCTTTGCCAGTTTGAGCAGTAATTACAGCCAATTTTGGTCTTCATTAATAATCATTATGGAATCAAGGAGTATGTAATTAGCAGAAATTAGTTACATTGTTTATTGATTGCCAAGCTGAAAGAGAACGATGAAAGGCTCTGAAAGATTGTCAATAACATATAGAAAATCTGAAAGCATGCTCACGCTCGAAATATACTTTTCCATGGCAGCTATACCTTGATCAACGTAATTACTTTGAAATGCTTCAATCTGTTTCCACCAGTATCTACTTTGTGACACCTCTCATGTTAGCAATCAACCTTGTGCGGATGTCTCTGCATTCTGTCTTTGAACCTTCAGAAAGATAATGCAAAGTATGTCTCATAGAGCTATGTCTAAATCCTTTTTTTTGTCTATACATACTAACCAGATGCGCAATTATTAACCCATTATATCACATGTTATACAATGGTTTCTAGTCATATAAAAGACCTTACTTTGTTAAAGCGCTAAATAAAATTTTGCTGTATGTTATCATTGATTGGCATATTTCTTAGGCGTTTTCAGTCACAATCTTGTACTTGTCTTCTTTGTATATATTAAACCCTAGTTCCAGAGAAAAGAATAAAAAAACATATACAACCTCATATCAAACTTCTGCTTATACTCTCCATTTCCAGCTGCTGGGCCTCTTCTGTTTCAGGTCATACCAGTTACATCCATGGTTCTAATTTTAGCTCGGTGTCATACTTAGCTCAGTAGAGGTCCAGGGAGAGAAAGCCTAATCTTGGTTTGGGAGCATCAAAAGGAGATTCACTGGCTCGCCAGTGGATCAGTCCTAGTCTAAGACCACAATTCTCCAATTATTGACAGTTGTTGCCTTCTTTGTTCAAGGGGGGCTTTGTTAGGTTACATGAGAAACTAAAAGGGACCTCTCCAGTCTTAGTCTTAGTCTTTTTTCCCAAGTAAAGATTAAATAATTTCCTAAAATTAGTTATGGATCCAATTAGGACCAAGTCAAGTACTTTTAATGCCCAGAAAAGTCTCTCATTATTTATCTCTCTCTTTCTCTCCCCCTCTCTCTGGGTTTTACTGTACCGGAAGTTTTAAAAAAATTCTGGTCAACTTTTGATTCTAACAAATTGATTGGCTCATCTCTACTTCTAAGCATTAGCTTTTTTAATTAGTTTTATTTAGTATCTACTGTACTGAATATGTGTTACAAATGTTAAGGTGGACATACACATTAGACAGATACTGATTTCAGGGAAACCTGCCAACCATCTAACCATTGTGTTGGTAGAATGTTATGAAATCATTATGAAATGGCTCCAAAGAAGCCTTACAATTTCTCATTTAACAGAAATAAACCTCAAATTTTAATGGCCTCTTCAACAGTGTTACAGTTTAATATGGCTTCACATTTGAGTATTTTGCTGCCAAAACCGACCAAATAACTCAAGTATCAACTCAGCCTTACAGGTAGATGTTAGTGTAAAGAAGAAGCACACTCCTTTTACACCTTCATCAGCTGATTCCACATAGATGTCTACAGAACATGTTCTATTAAACGCTTATACAAGTAGAGCCCCCCGACAGTGGAGAGGGTGTCAGCAGTAAGCTTGTGTTGACATCACTGATTATTTTGCCCTTACTCTGATCCATCAGAACATTGGCACCCTGGCCACGCCACACCTTCTGCCCACAGATGCTACATATGGCCACTTCAACCTCCTATGGCACTTTAAAAAAAAATTGCGACACTGCCAAGTAGGTGATTTCTCCCCAACAGATCGCACTAACTGATTGCTACCACCACAGCCTCTGTGAACCCCTGCACCACTACTTCCCAGGCAGGTAGGCTGCTGCGAAGCAGGTGCTCTTCCCCGGGCAAGTTTGGCTCCCGATTTCCTACTGCTGCCACCCTGCTGACTCCCAGCCAAGCTGCCACCCTCTTCTCCTGATGATGAAGCCCCTTCTGCACCCGGCCCCCAAGTGCGATCGGCTTCATCATCATCGAGTACTGTCTGCACATCACTTATGTCCTCCTCAACGGCCTCTGGGTCAGGAGACTTACCACTCGCAATACAATCTCCCGTGC
This sequence comes from Bufo gargarizans, assembly GCF_014858855.1. Lineage (NCBI taxonomy): Eukaryota > Metazoa > Chordata > Amphibia > Anura > Bufonidae > Bufo > Bufo gargarizans. The sequence continues at coordinate 486,570,451 of NC_058083.1, forward strand.
CACTCTCCTCATCACTACTTGCCCGCCTAGCGGAGGAAGCGGCGGATGTCTCCTCCAGATCTTGGCTAGGCAGTAACTGCTGACTGTCTTCTAGTAGCTGTAGCTATCCTTATCATGCACTTATAAACCACTTTTCTTTTTTTTTCGCAATGTTTTCTTTATCACTCTCCCTAGCGCTTGAAATGTCTGTCCCTACACTTAGATGATGTGAAATCATTCCTCCCTATCCTTATCGTGCACTTATAAAATGCTTCTTTTTTTTCACAATGAGGTTTTCTTTCACTCTCCCTAGCACCTGCATAAATGTCTGACCCTGATGGTGAATGTCAGAATCTAAGATGGCCGCAGTATTTATAGGGTTGTGACATCACCGGGCTGGCTGGCTGCTGATTCGCTGCATGCATGGCATTATGGGTCATCCCACTCTTCCCAAGGTTCCTTGCCCCATGTCCTCACACGTGTAGCTGCTCTTTAGCCGCCATTGTAGCCGCCATGTTAGGAAAAATTGTGATTCGCTACCACAAAGTGAGAAAAAATTTGCATTAGTTCAGAATCATTTTTTTCCTGAAATTCGGAATGAATTCCACTTTGTCAGCTTTCGATTTGCTCATTTCTAGTCACCACCCACCTCTCGGAATCTCAAAAACAACTAATCTAGTTACACAGTAACACATTCTCCAGCATTGTTTGGCACTATATGCACTGCAATCACAGTCCTACTAGAAATACAAATAGCAAAAAATAGTTAAAAAAAAACTGGCAAAAGATACAATGAAACTTTAGAAACAATTGTATTCATTAAGCATGTACCTAGCATTTATTGTACAAGGTTAACACTCTAAAAATAAATATAGAAAATGTAATACACAATTACTCCAATAAAAAGAAAATGGAGAAAAGGATGACTACAGGCGTTTACTTCATTCTATGCAATGCACAACACTCAGATTACAATGTTAATAGATTACAATGTTCTATAGACAGAGAGCAATGAAAATCTAGTATTGTTCCATAGATGTCCTTGTGCAGAAATGTGGTGATTATATAATAAGTCAGCCTTGGTGGAACAGTCCAAAATGCTCTCAATAATATTTCTGGCTATTACCTATAGATACAGCACATATTTATTATGGAAATATGAATACATTTTGGTAGCAGGCACTCTCTAATCTAGAGTCACATATTTGTTATTTTCAAACAGAACCAAATACAATATGTATAGATCAAAGAATAGATGTATTGATGTATCTAAAATATAATGAATATCACAAAGTAATCGTGAATAAAAAATATAAATAAGTAGCCTAAAAGAAATTGATCAAGTAATGGTTTTACAATAGTTCATATATAATCCAATCCAATTGCAAATAGTATATATAGTTCTAGATTTGTGATATTGATAATACCCTTTAAACCCTCCTGGTTATGAGCTGGTCAGAGGGGATTGTGCTGATAATTGAGGGGTAAATATCTTAATCCAAATAGGATAGCAACAGAAACCCTCCTATTTAGTTAGCATATCAGAGGGAGTTAGTCTGAGAACTTACGTGTGGGGTAGGTATTCTTGGTCCGCTGTACCTAAGTGGCGTCCCGCTTGTTTATCGGCACTAAGCGGCGTTTATCTGCCGATACTTGCTCTCCCCCTACGTAGGTCTCCAGACTTAGTCAGCTGTATGTCTTTGCCCAGACGAAACTGGGCATCCCACGTGGAGTCTGGTGGCGCACACCGCATCTGTTTGAATATGCAGTTGTCAGCGCTTGTCTCACCACGTATCTCTCCTACGTGACCAGAATAGTGTTGCTCTGGGAAAAAGCTGAGTTCAATAGTGAAGCAATGTCTCTGAATATGAAGAATGATTTTTGTAATGGAGCGCTTATTTTATAATCCACTGTGATGTGTAGGATTCAGGGTAATTTCACCGTGATTCTAAATTGTTAGGAGGTCCTCAAACGCGTTTCGAGACAATAGATCCCTTCATCAATGAGAGGGGGACGACTCGTTCACAGTGCTTTATATATAAATACACAAGGTATTATGCATGTTTATATTAGAGAACACTATATCTGGGCATTATATGTATCGTATCTGGAGTTATTAGCAGTTTTCCTATCTGGTAGAATCTCTCTAATGAGCTGGTTGGTTGTAGACTAGTTACTATGATGTTTGCCATAGAATTTGGAGAAAGCAGGAGATGTTGCTCCCTAATGCTCTCCCACACAGCAGTATCATATAGAACATTATAGAGAAGTAAAGTAAATATGGTGTTTGCGGTGACACTCACAATTATCTGCAACAGTCTTTTGCATGTGTCTTTGTCTCATCTCATTCCTTCCCCCTGCCCTTTCCATAGACTTGTACTATGATCCTTCATTGAGCTGACCATTCATCTCAGTCTCTCAAGAAGTATTAATGACACAATTCAGTTAATGTTAATTCCGGAAAGGAGGAGCAGAGCCAAAATAGTTGATACGTGGAGAGCAATACATTTTCTGTCATAAGATATATTAGAAAATGTATTATATCTTTCTACACTTGATTTATGTAAAGTTTAATGAAAGTACGGTGGCCATTTTAATTCAAACGTGTATTTGCAAGAATGAAATGAAATCTTGACTGAAGGGATGGGCTTGTGTAATATCTCTTGTAACGTCATCTCAAGTATTGTGCGCTTTGAAGACTATTATTCTTCATAGTTGCTTTCATATGCACGGTTTTATATGCAGCACACCTATACAATGCAACTTGAGGTCAAGGATTGCCATACAACTGTATTTTATCCAGGTGCATTAGTTGAGTCTATTCAGTGGGGGAATAATGCTAAATATTTTCTTTATAAGCGCCTTTGTAGATTTTCCTGTGTAGGAGGCGCTAATACATACACGACCTTCGCACTTAACACAATCTTTTTTTGCACAGTATAGAAAAGTATTTTAAATTTGTGTTTTAATTCTTGCAAATTACTTGCCAGTAGAACACTAGAAGCATCTAAACAGTAAGTAATTGCTTATGATAATGAGCGCAAACTAATTTGCTGGGGTATGTTAATATTCAAAACACACTCTTAAAAGGATGACTCTTCCCTGAATACAACCATCTTATTTAAATTCTGTCTTTAAATTGCATTGTTACCGCAAAGAGAACAATTATACTACAAATTATCTGGAAGTAAGGCAGTATTAAAGGAAATAGAAAACTACATTGTATTAATGAAAACCAAGGAGAGGGGAAACATTGACATTCAAGTTTATAGAAGTATACATTTGTTTGTATATTTTATATGCTAAAGACATTGGGGCAGATTTCCTAATAGTGTTGCACTTTACACTAAGAACTAAGAATATGAATCACAGCATTAAGGGGGTTTTATCATCTGGGGCATTGGTTGCTGATTGCTAGGACATGCCACCAATATCAGACAGATGTTGGTCCCACCTCAGGGACCCGCACCTATCTCCAGAATGGGCCACCAAAAGTGAAAAAAATCCACCATGCATTTTTTACATGCCCTACATTCACTTCTAATAGAGCTCTAAGAATAGCCTAGCAACTACACTGCCTATTTTAAGACGTCACATAGAAATGAATGGAGAGCACGCCACCCAAGCACAGTGACCACCCCGTTCTATGGGACTGCCTGAAATAGCCAGCCATAAAAATGAATGGAGCAGTGGCTGTGCTTGTGCAGGGTGCTCTCATTCGCTTTAGAGACTCCATTGTGGAGATAGATGTGAATCCAGAGGTGGGACGTGCACTTGTCTAACATTGGTGGCATTTCCTAACGATATGCCACCAATGTCTCAGGCAAGACAACACCTGTATTAGTAGGCAAATTTACTATTCTGGAGATTGGACATTTATAAATTTGCAGTATCCTAAATCCTGCACCAGAATTACACTAGGATTATGTCTGAGCACCCAAAAATATTTCTGTGCACCAATAAAACCTGTCTAGTCTAAGCCTACACAAGCTAAAGATTTGTGTAGTTTTACTTCAAAAGTTCACAACAATTTTGGTGCATTTTTGGTGCACAGAGCCTCATTTAGGTCATTCCACCTTTTAGGTCATTTACACCTCTTTCTGATAAGTCCACCCCCCCCCCCCCCCCCATTTTGGACATGTCACAAAGAGCTTGGAAAAGTTGGTAAATTTGATTCAAGTGTGCATGCCATTTTTTGGTGCAATTTTTTCCCCAAAAAACTGTTGTATTTTAAAATGGGCATTTATCACCGATCTCACAGGATAGGCAATAAATGTCTGATCACTGGGGAACCCACAACACTTAGATGTTTATATCGCCCCCTTAAACTTTCAATAGAGCAGCAAAGCTGTGGACAGGTGATAGATGTTCATTGTAGAAAACCCCTTTTAAGGTATTGAGCAAATATATAAAAACAATATTGTTTCATGTTGCTCCTATCTCAATTAACCCAAATTTACTTATACAAAAATATATGGCCAAGCCCTGCTGGGACTGATAAAGTAAGCAGCATGGCATCCTTGGAACTGATAATTTATTATGCCTCCTACTGTAAAGTTGGGACAAGTGAGGTAAAGTTGCAAACCTTTAACTATACAATTAATATACAATCTTTGCTAAACTTCATAGATACTAAAGGGGCATCCAGTCTTATTGTGGACAGGATTTAAGGACCGGTGAATTAGGTTTGGGATGTCATAGTTCTGCAGTGGGTGCTGATCTGTACCAATGAGCCCATAACACATCCCGCGCCAACAGGTGCTCAAATAGACTGGCCTACCAGATAAAGGCTCTGCTTTTACCATTTACATTCATGATCAGTTAGGGAATTTTAACTCCCATTAATTCACAATTTGTCTACTGATGGTTTTAGCTTTAGACCTGGAAGAAGCTCTCTGTGTCCATACATATTTTAGATTATATTTTACATTAATTAAATTTAGACATATAAGGGTGTCCTGATTCTTCCCTCATGGCAGATATTTTAAGATAGAAGGATCAGTCATGCTGTATTTCAACATTGCCGATTCCTCTGTTCTCAAGGGAGAAAAACTGCCACAAAAGGTGTTCAGTAGTGGCTAATTACCCTGTCCCAGTTTAAGAATACATGCATACTTGACTAAGTGTGCATGTGTACCGGGGAGTGGGTCTTCAGAAAGGTCTGTGTATTGGAGTTTAGCTTTACTGAGGCAATAGTGGAGCAGTCACTGAGATAAATAAGACATGCACTTTTTTGCTCATTGACATCTGGGATTTCAATACACAGTACATGACAGATTTTTGAAGCACAGATTTTGCCATTTTGTATTCATATCACATGGGTAAATGTTAAGACATAATCCTTGGCAAAAAAAGGGACCCAGAAGGGTGTCATAAAAAAGACATAATCGGAAATCTGTTCTTCTGTTGTTAAAATTTCTACTTACTAAAAAACAATTAAAAAAATAGAACACTCAATGGAAAAAAGTTATTCAATGAGTACTGTATAATATTCAAAATTTCCATTCACAATTACAAGATTTAGAAAAGCAAAAGTCACCTTCATTTTATGTCATAATAATTTGATAAGCTTATAAAGCTGATCCCTGGAGGGAAGGGTCTCTGGTAGAGATCAGCTAATGTATTCTAAAATTTGGAAACTCAACATGAATTTTTCAAAAAGTGTGATTTGATTCAGGAGAATCAAGAGGACAGGAAAATGAGAGACACTTTTTGAAAATGAGACCTTCTAAGGAATAACTGGTATAGGAGCTAGGAGTGCCATTGATTATAAGACCAAAGGGGTTATGGTCTTTTGTAAAAATTCTCAAATATTTTGTGTGCTGTTAGAGAATTATTTAAAATGCATGCTGGAAATTTTCTTCTGAACAACTCAGCCTCTTCATTTTTTGTGCTAGAGGGACTTCATGCTCATAGGTATCAACCAATATTCTGTCCTCTTCTGTGTTGCAATATGTTGATAAACCCCCACCCCCCCCCCACTCCCCCACTCCCCCACTCCCCCCCCACTCCCCCACTTCCCCCACTCCCCCCACTCCCCCCACTCCCCCACTCCCCCACTAATTTATGCCTAATACAGGGTTCATGACTTAGAGATTTAGGACAAGGCATTTGATCTTTTTTTTCTATTTAGGTCTTAGCATTGGTAGTAGTCCATCCTTTTAGGGCAAGGCATTTGATCTTTTTTCTATTTAGGCCTTAGCATTGGTAGTAGTCCATCCTAAGATAATTAAAAATGACTTCAATTTACCCTTATATTTGTCTCCTGAACCCAATAGGACACTGAAATAATAATAAAATAAATCAATTATGTTATTAACAAACAGCAACTCGGGGTGAAGACCCCCATTCCCAGTTTGAGAAGCATTGTCTTGAGAAACACCAAGGAAGCATCACCAATGAATTGGTTATGACATTATGTATCCATCATTTGAGCATTCCTTTAACTAAAAATCAATAAATTCAATACATTCATGAATTCATACATAAATAGAAAAAATTGCACTTTTATACAAAATGAATACAAAATACATATTTATTTATTTTTTGTAATTTACACGTAAAACGTGTGAATTTCTTCTGGTTTTATGGTTAACTTTTAGACTTATCAATGCACACGTATTACATCTAGAACACCAACTCTATAAAGACTAAGCTAGCCGAAAGAAGGTTTGACAATATTAGTATTGAAATAATATAAATAATGTATTTGATTAAAATGATGCTTTGTCGTTCATATTTACTAAAGTGACTGCTCCTAGATTGGCACAATTCTGGAACAATTTAGCACACCTAAGGTATCTATACTTTTTTGCAATAATAATACAATACCAGCGATACCAAAATAGTAGAATGCCACTCATTCTATCTAGAAAGAAATGATGTGAGACAGAACTGTCTAGTTCTAAAGGAGTCGAGATATAGGAGGAGGCTTTACTGTTGGCTCTCTAGGACACATCGGGGTTAAACTTTTTCATGTCAGCTAAAAGTCGAATGTAGAATACATAATTACCTGTTTACTGCTAAATTGCAACATTACTGCTTGCCTGAGTGTTTTCAAGTATTGAAGCAATAGCACAGAACAATGTTCCTAATGCCAAGAAATGTAGAGAGCTGGTCTACCTTTTGTATGCCAGACCCCAGTTTGAAATCAGTTGTCACTTAATCATAGAATAATAAAAGTCTCCCTGTACCGCTGAAGCAATCAGTATATGAATGTCAGAGGAGGTAGTGGAGGGAGTCGAGAAACTTTTGCCAGCTGAAACTGCTCACAAATGCATAGAGAATAATCAAAGTATGGGTAAGGGGTGAACAGTGTTAATTTCGGGTTTGAAGCTGATACTTATGATGAGGGTGATGGAACAGTGATCAGTGGGACAGTTGCTAAAGTATCCTTTAAAAAAATAAAGTGCAATGTAAAAAAAAAAAGAGAGAGAAAGTCATCTGTTCACGCAGAGACTGTAATGCAAAATCCTTTTCAACTCCTTTGTACAGTTTGTTGGAAAATATAATCTCAGTATGGTTTCCATAGCTAATTTAGACTCTTCACTGGTTCAGTCGGTGATAGGAATACCAATGACTAACAATTAATGGCTGTGGGCATAGTAAATTCAACAGCCCTGTTTGAAAAAAAATAAAAAAAAAATAACAATTATATAAATACAACATATTCTTTATGTATCGATACAGATCATTAGTGTTTATCGTGAATATTCTATTTGCTAATTTTTATTGCGAATATTGGCACTTCGAGAATTTGCAAATATCTAAAATAAGGTGATATATCTTCGTAATCGTACCCATGATCCCTCACTGCTTTTTGCTTGTGGGCCAATTAGAAGGCTGCAATATCTTTGACTTTAGGAGTAGTGTTGATTGCAAATTTTTGTATTGTGAATTTTTATCGCCAATTTTCCGATTGCCGATTTTCTCAATCAGGAAAATAATGACTGGAGATCATGAATTCTCGAATTCGCAAATATATGACAAATATTGCCCCTGCTGCTCATCACTGCAGATCATATCCTTCCAATATACAGTCATGTGAAAAAATTAGGACACCCTTTGAAAGCATGTGGTTTTTAGTAACATTTTTAATAAAAGGTTATTTCATCTCCGTTTCAACAATACAGAGAGATTAAAGTAATCCGACTAAACAAAGAAAACTGAAGAAAAGTCTTTTCAAGATCTTCTGTAAATGTCATTCTACAAAAATGCCTATTCTAACTGAGGAAAAAGATAGGACACCCTTGCCCCTAATAGCGAGTGTTACCTCCTTTGGCTGAAATAACTGCAGTGAGACGGTTCTTGTAGCCATCTACCAGTCTTCGACATCGGTCTGAGGAAATTTTACCCCACTCCTCAATGCAGAACTTTTTCAGCTGTGAGATGTTTGAGGGGTTTCTTGCACGTACAGCCCTTTTCAAGTCACCCCACAGCATCTCAATGGGATTCAAATCTGGACTTTGACTTGGCCATTCCAGGACTCTCCATTTCTTCTTTTTCAGCCAATCTTTGGTTGATTTACTAGTATGTTTTGGGTCATTGTCATGTTGCATGGTCCAGTTCCGCTTCAGCTTTAATTTTCTAACTGATGGTCTCACATGTTCTTCAAGCACCTTCTGATACACAGTAGAATTCATCGTGGATTCTATGATGGTGAGCTGACCAGGTCCTACTGCAGCAAAGCAGCCCCAAACCATGACACTTCCACCTCCATGCTTCACAGTTGGTATGAGGTTCTTTTCTTGGAATGCTGTGTTTGGTTTACGCCAAACATGTCCTCTGCTGTTGTGTCCAAATAATTCAATTTTGGACTCATCTGTCCAAAGAACATTATTCCAGAAGTCCTGGTCTTTGTCAACTTTATCTCTGGCAAATGTCAGTCTGGCCTCGATGTTTCTCTTGGAAAGCAAAGGTTTCCGCCTTGCACACCTCCCATGCAAGTTAAACTTGTACAGTCTCTTTCTGATTGTAGAGGCATGTACTTCTACATCAACAGTAGCCAGAGCCTGCTGTAGTTCTCGAGATGACACTTTAGGGTTTTTGGAGACCTCTTTTAGCATCTTGCGGTCTGCTCTTGGGGTGAACTTGCTGGGGCGACCAGTCCTGGGCATGTTGGCAGTTGTTTTGAAAGCCCTCCACTTGTAGACTATCTTCCGGACAGTGGAATGGCTGATTTCAAAATCTTTTGAGATCTTTTTAAATCCCTTCCAGACTCATAGGCTGCTACAATCTTTTTTCTGAAGTCCTCTGACAGCTCTTTTGCTCTCACCATGGTGCTCACTCTCACTTCAACAGTCAGGAGCACACCAAACTAAATGTCTGAGGTTTAAATAGGGCAAGCCTCATTCAACATGCAGAGTAACGATCTACTAATTATGTGCACCTGGTGTGATATACCTGTGTGAGATCTGAGCCAATTTAAGAGGGAATACATGTGAGGGTGTCCTATCTTTTTCCTCAGTTAGAATAGGCATTTTTGTAGAATGACATTTACAGAAGATCTTGAAAAGACTTTTCTTCAGTTTTCTTTGTTTAGTTGGATTACTTTAATCTCTCTGTATTGTTGAAACGGAGATGAAATAACCTTTTATTAAAAATGTTACAAAAAAACCACATGCTTTCAAAGGGTGTCCTAATTTTTTCACATGACTGTATATGGTGGATTAGTGGTGGTACACCATATTAGGGATGAGCGCTTTAGTGAGGTGAACTGAGTTATCACAGAAGTCTCGCGAGATGTCGATGAATAACTTTGGCATTTGACAATTAAAGGGTTTCTGTCACCTGAAAAATGGGTATTAAGCTGGCTGACATTAGCGATGTGCTAATGTCAGCCGAACATAACTATATTAGTGCCATCTCACTGCCTGATGCCTTTATTGAGAAAAAACTAACTTTTATAATATGCTAATTAGCCTCTAGGAGCAGGGGTGGGTTGCACCTGCTCCTAGAGGCTCCGTTTTACCACCTGTTTTCACGCCCTTCTTCTCTTGATTGACAGGGCCAGGGCAGCGCTGCTCTCCTCCTGCCGGCCGTGTCTACTAAAAAAATCTTGCGCCTGCGCTGTTCCGCTCAGTATTTGTCACAGGTGCAGTGAGGGAAGGACGCTTAACGGCTGCTGTCTTCCTCACTGCACCTGCGCTGAATACGTCACAGTGAGGAACCCGGCCACCAAAGAACATCCTTCCCTTGCTGCGACTGTGACAAATACTGAATGAGACGGCGTAGGCGCAAGATTATCTTAGTAGACACGGCCGGCGGGAGGAGAGCATTGCTGCCTGGCCCTGTCAATCAAGAGAAGAAGGGTGTGAAAAGAGCTGGGCAAACAGAGCCTCTAGGAGCAGGTTTAAACCCCCCCCCCCCCAGAGGCTAGTTAGCATATTATAATAGTTTTAGTAAAAGAGTGCGCTCTTTCACGCTACAGTAGGATCGTTAGCCTTTGCACGGTTCTTTATACCTGGTGCTAACATCGCCCTATAAGGCTGAGTTCATACTTGAGTTATTTGGTCAGTTTTGGCCCCGTAACTACCCAAATAAGTGAAGTGTGCAGTGATCCTAAGAGCGACCCCGCATCACGTGCATGTCATTCTGACTCACATTATTGTTTCCCTACCAGAGCAGACTCCCTATGCGTGTTACTGCAAGACACAGTGTTCTACACCACTATACAGGCTCTCTGCAGCCAGGAAATAGCTGCTTTTTTTAAATGCGATTAGCCACAAATAAATTCGGATCGGATCAAATATTTTCAAAAAAATCGGTGAACCGGCCGAATCAAACTTTTTAGAAATTTGCTCATCTCTAGTTGTCATTTTCTCGATGTGTACATGCACAAACATATATGAAGTATTGTATAGACTTCCAATGTCATCGGGAAGGGATAGGGAAAGGGAAAGGTACCCAATTCAATCATCAAACTAGGTTCCATATTATGTCCTGAATATTATTTTTTCTCTCCCTGCTCTTTCCGTGTCCCATAGACCAATCCCTCACTCTCTTATTAGGTAAAATTGCAGTTCTTCTGGAGAGGGTTGTCCTGTATAGATTCTCACTACCTTATTGTAAAGGTGATGGGACCAATCAGGACTTGGCCTTTTCTTTCCCCATAGAAGTGCTTTTCTGGTATGTATACCCTTGCATGTGTCCCTTTTCTTCTTCCTTGTATCATGAATCCCCACGTTATGCATTTAGTGAATATGTATAATAGGTACTGGTAATTAGAGCGCTAGAACAGTTTTCTATAGACTAAGACAGACCATATCAGCCTGTTCTCATATCAGCACCTGTTGAGAGTTTTATCTATCCTTTCATGGGTTTCTAAATGTAATGTATTCCAAATTGGAAGGAAATAGAGTGCTATGCATGTAATCAGAACAGTGTAATAACTCACAATACAGATTTGCATCCATTTAGGGATTTCAGCTTCAATCAGAGATGTGAATGCGCCACCATGCTGTTCTGTTTTTACATGGTTAAGATAAAAGGACATTGATGACAATGAAATCTTGAACAATGGTTTGTGCTGGTGTAAGGACTAAGACAATAAGAAAGTTACTGCTTGCTCTGGACTTTTATGTACTGAAATGTGGCCATTTGAATGGTTAAAAGTTGCTGTCACAATAAACAGAGTGAATGACCATGCCAATGCCTTGTGAGATGTTTTATGTAAATAGTAAATGTCTCCGTTAACATTTTAAAAGAGAATGCCAAGCTAAGCCTATTCCTGTATTTTCAGGGGAAGAGATCCCTTCTTCTACTTTCATATCACTGTATTTCCATTCTTCTGCTTCGTTATAGGAGCTGAAGAAGGAAAATAACAGAAGTGCTGGATTCAGCACATAACGGACAGATCCCTTTGACTATAATGGGAACCATTAGGTTTCCGTTCAGGAGAATGTTTTTTTAGTGGAGAACATGACTTTTTTTTCCGTTATTTTTGACGAACTCTGTGATAGAAGTTTCCTATGCAGGTGTGAATGTAGCCTAAGATAGGTCTTCTGATATAGTTGCCTTAAGATGTCCAGGCAGATTACATTTTCACTAAACTGGCTGACCATAAAATGTGTATCAGACATATGGCTAACATTCAATCAGCACATTTTGTGGAAAGAAGTATCGAGTATGTTGAATTTCCACAGGTCAATCTTTTTGTTCTCAACAGAGATAAGTCAATGCTGGAGGTATCTGGAAGGAGCTTACTCCAGCATTATAACTACTATTACTTGGGGCCCCCTGCTTTTACCCATAGAGGTGGGTTCAGAGGAATGGCTTTTACCCTATGAAATTGATATGTTTTGATCAGTTTTTTCTGAGAGTTTAAAATTGACATTCTGTCCTTAGAACTAACTGACCATTAATATTATTAATATGATTGGTGAAGCTCTGACAAAATAAAGAATGAATGTGCCATGGTGCTCATTGTTTTCTTGAAGAAGTACTCCAGGATGGTTTCCCTATATAGTGCACAATAGGCCATTATTAATGATTACTATAGTGGCTATTGCATATGCCTTGTGTATACCTGTTTTACTTGATGTGCAGGTTGTGGGTTGTCAGCCATCTTGATTCCTTCTTTACCCTCAGATATGGTTTTCCTAGTGTGGCACGCATTTACAGATCGGTGACACAGAACTGCCGTCCCCTCATACTACAGGGTCTCCATGTTTTCCTGTGTGATATACCTTGAGCCTGTCTTTCCTCTCTCCCCTGTCACCTTGTAAAAGCTGGAGGCAGGAAGACCAGTGTGAAGCTACATTTCACAGAACTACACTGGAGAGTCAGCAAAAACAAATGGCATAGACAGGCAGTGACACTCTGGAGGTTTATATAACTGCAGCTAATCAATGTATAATTACCATATATCTCCGCTCCTGCTCTTTTATAAAAGGGAGACATTATATCTTCAACAGAATATAGGGCTTTACAAAATGAACCTTAAGACTAGAGAGGGGAGGGACCTGAGAGCCATCAGGAGGGATATGATTAGCGATGATGCCATTCTGAAGTTCACGTGAAGTGAGCCACAGTGGAGAGACTGAGTTCCTTTTTACACATTAAAGCAAAATCTGGGCTGCTGGTCAGATTTTGGGTCGCATGACCAGGTTCATTTGAAGAAAAGGTTCAAAATGTATGGATGTAACTGAGTTAGGTGGTAACAAATTACACTACTAGAATTGGTGGTGAGTTAGCAATATTTGAAAAACAAATGCAAAAAAACTGAAAAACTAAATGTAGTGCTTCTTTAAGAGCTGCACCGTACATATAGTTGTGACCGTGCCTGGTACTAGTCTCAGTCTCTTCATTCTGTTGATTAGTGATAAGCAGCATAGGCAATATTCGTTTTTGTGATATTTTGCAAATTTGTGGCTTAATATTCGGCATAAATTCACAAATTCAAGAATTTGTGATCTCCAGTCATTATTTTCTTGAGTGTGAAAATCAGCAATGTGATATGCGCGTATTGCATTTGCAATACAGGCGTGGCTCACATTTGCTGCATTTTTCAAGCTGCTAGACGTTTCCTGAGACTGGAGAAAATGCTAAGTACAGTAATTCCTATCACACTACCTAACACCCTGCACTAGAACAGCTACACTATATCACTATCTAACCTACACTGACTATCTCCCACTATCTATCTGTATTATATATATATATGAACTAACTAACTATCTAATGTAATTGGATAAGGAACAGGATCCAGACGAAAGCACAGAGCACAGCAACGACACTGCTCTCTCTCTCTCTCTCAGAACTGCAAAAGAACAGCAGAAAACGGCTGCTGGGGAGTTTCTTATACAGTAAGGGGTAGGCAACTTTCCTATCGGTTGCTAGGAATGTTGCTAAGCTCAGACATTGCAGTCTTCTCATTGGCCCAGAAGCAAGAAGCGATTACGAAGATATAGCACTAAATTCTACATCTTCGCGAATTCTCGAAGTGCCGATATTTGCGATAAAAATTTGCGATTAGAATATTTGCGATTAACACTACTGTTGATCAGTGGAGGTTCTAGAATACATAGGTTATCAATATAAATATGCAGTTTTCATAAGGTAACCCTATTATGTAGTTAGATGCTCAGAATATACTTTCTTGAAGTTCTCCATTTGAACAAGAACCATTCTGTTTTAATATAAATGCTTGGATCCTTTTGGAAATGAACAATAATATTGCATAATTTGATCATTTAAGATATTTTAGTCATTTCTAGGTAATACTCCAATTTAAATGCTAGATAATTTGACTCAAATGAGGAACTTATTGACTTTCATATAGTATCAAATCAACAATGCTGTTTAATGAAGCAGACATCGCTATATACTCATTTTCTCAATTCAGTTGTGATTTCAATTGTGCTTGCATTTGCAAGGAAATCATGGGTATGCATTGCTCGGAGGCATAAACAGAATATATTGAATGGTTCTGTGCTATACATTGCATTGTTCAGTTGTCCACAAAAACTTCATTTCCTTAATGTAACATTTGGTAGAGATCACAAATTAGCAAAGGAGGACCATAAAGCGACCGGGTCCAGTCCAGTGCTTTGTCTTCACTTTTGTAAGGAACCTTCCAATATTGCTTAAACTTAAGGTCTTTTACAATGCCCAATATTTGGACAGATTATTGCTATTGAGCATTCATGCAAATGCTCATTAGCGATAATTGGCCTATCTAAAAGTGCCACCAATTACTCAATGAATGAACAAAACTCTCATTCGTCTGGTAATAGATTGCTGGTGTGGTCACTTAAATTATCATCTATGGGCAGAAGATTTGCTATCTAATCAGCACTCAAACAATAAATCTATATGAGGAAGAGCAATGGCATTAGTCATCGCTCCTCCCCAGACTGTGCAGACATAAAGCGGACACCTCGACTGACGAGCAGATATATCGACTGACGAGCAGATATTTGTCAGGAAGGAACACTTCCTTACCGATAGTTATCTGCTTCGTCAAGCAGTGTAAATGAGCCATTAAATCTGTGAATTAATATCTGATTACATTAGGAAGGATGAATAGATCTCATAGGTAGCACTATGTTATCAAATTATTTTATTGTTTCTTTGTTGTGACAATATCTTAAAGGGTTTGCGCTGTGCTTTATATTGATGACCTATCCTCAGGATAAGTCATCAATACCTAATTGGTGGGGGTCTGACACACGGCACCCCCGATCATCAGCAGTTTAAAGAGGAGGTGGAGCTTCCATGAGAGTGCCACTTCCTGTTCATTACACTGTATTTCGTTTAGGAAGTACAGTGTTACTACAAGGTCTTGCTCCATTCAAGTACTTCTAATTATACTATGCCACCGCTTTATAGGGGACGACACATAGTGTAATGAAGAGGAAGCGGTGCTCGCAGAATGTGCTGATCAGTGGGGGTGCCGGGTGTCAGATCCCTGATGGTCAGATATTGTTGACCTATCCTAAAGATATAAATAACTGCACAACCTCTTTAAGATGACTAGTAGAGATGGGCAAAGAAGAGAGATAATTTGCATAATTTTCCATGGAGAGCTGTAAATATATGCTGAATCTCCTCGTTAACAATTAATACCCCACAGACATGAGTAAAAGGAAACATTGGGCCATTTTAAGGAGGTTTGTATATCAATCAGCAGTTATTATCATGTTCTGAACCTTTATCAAGAACTTCATCACGTGTTACTAATTTACGTGTATTGTCAACAAGACATCTTTGCCTTTTCAATCTCCTCATATTTGCTAAAATAGAAGAAAGATGATTATTATTTTTTTTCTGAGAAGTAGCTGCTAATGTTGCACTGCACATACTCAACATCTTCTAATACAATGTACTATTTCTTAAATTTTTGTAAAATCAGGTCATTTAAAGCCACCTGACCTGAGCCAAATCACTGACACACTAGTCTTCAACTTCTAGATATCTAAAAGCACATTAGATATATAATGCCAATACATTATGCCCAAACACATCTTTTGGTTGGTCTTCAAGGTTTTTTTAAACAAAAAAAATCAAGAAAACACAGTTTCTGCATCTACAATAACTAAACTGCTTGACCTGGATTTGCCAGAAACAGGACCCAAAGATAGTGCCTGGTATATAGGGATGAGCTCCAACATAGCTCCTGAAGGACCCTTTAAAAAAAAGCCTTCTGTTCAAAAAGAAACATTCATAATTAGTGGGGAACAAATAGAACACTTACCTGGTGACCCTATTTCCATGTTTTTATCTATACTGGGCATTTGGTAGCCTATTACACTGTCTCACTGCTCACATGAGCAATGGTGGCCAATCCAAGAGCAGGTCAGGAGAAGTAGGAAGTGTCTAAGAAGGTAGCAGTGTGGCCATTTTGCATGACAGAAGAGAAGCTAAAGAATCCACCAATCTACAGCTATAAGGATGACAAGCAGGTCACCATGTAAGCGTCCTGTTCATTTTCCAGTAAATGTGATATTTTTTCTTCATAAACCAGAGAGTCACTATAATAATGCCTCCCCCAAAGCCATTGTCTTACGTTTGGCCGGAAATAGCCAGAAAAGACAAAATGTTTCTATATTTTTTATATTTTTTATATTGTGTTGTGGAATAGATTTGCTTTTGTTTACATGTTTATTTGTATGAGAATTATGTATCCTGAGTCAGTAATATTCGATCTTCACTGAAGAATACAGCATTGCTTTACAGCCCCCATAAAACTCTTACAACAGACATGTTTTCCGAGATTGATTTTACTGTGTAAAACATACACAGACATAAATATACAGATGAATGTCCTCCCAAACAATCAGGAAAACTACTTCTTTTTTATAGTTTCATAGGCAACTTTAGCAATAAAAGTATGTTAGATGGCACCGTATTATTATAGGCATTGAAAACCTGACATTTCAATTGACAATTCCATTTCCACTTTTTTTTTTTCCCCGTGCATCACATAGTAAATACTTGTTCATATTCCAATTTAAAATGTTTTTAAAAGATATGTCTTCTACTACAGTGGTTTTTGATGCTCTGCAATTTTTTATTATTATTATTTTTTTCCATTTGAAAGTGCATATCTATCATTATTTTATCAGGGTTTATAAATGGCACCTTGTCATGTGCTAAAAATTTATTCAGGAGTTTTGCAGCCGAGGAAAGCGCATTGGGTAGAAATACGAAACTTTTACTCCTCTTGTATTGACAGTTTTAATTTCGATTTTGATCTGCATTTTATCAGAGGCTTCCTTATCTGTCAGGGAAGGAGAAGAGATTAACAGTTTTTTACATAAAGCAAATGGCAAACGTTTCATGCTTGTCCCTGACTGTTCAGTGGAATCTTGCACTTGGAAACCAGCATTTTTCTGTTTTTGCCGTGTGCTGCTGAACCAATGAGATAGTTAATCAATAATCTGTTAATTGACTGTCATTTCACAGTGCGCTACACTAGAATGACAAATAATGGGCTTCTTTTTTTTAAGCATTCTGAATAGATAATTGATGATACTTAGAGGATGCCATATTTCTGTGTCATGCTTTATTTTACATGAAAGTCACTGTCAGAATAATGCAGAAGAAGCTTCTACGTTAGAAGATATATGGGAGCATAGTAAATGGGAAAATATTAATAGATAATGCTGAGGTGGTTGAGATTAATGGGTAGCTGTAGTCGTATTTACTTCCATTTTTTTTATTTTTTTATTCTGGTTAGCCAGGCTATATCACATCACAGAGAAATTGTGGCCATTAGATTTGATCCAACATTAAAGAGGCTCTCCAGGACTTAGGACAGGTCATCAATATGAGATCGGTGAGGGTTCTGACTTTGCCACCCTTCTACTCAGTTGCTTGCAGAAACTCTAGCACCAGAACTTCAAAGTATCATCCACTTTAAAGAGTTTATCTTGTAGTTTCCCTTGTAAATTCTCAGCAATAATCCTGATTTCTGTTGGCAGTTAGATTTCTGAATAATAAACTATCAGACAGAACAGGCTGTTGCATATCAGCAATTTTGAAATGTGCTCGGAGACAAATGCCATATTCCTTAGCCTTATGTGTTTTGCTGCTGTCAATTAATCTCCTCCAAGTTTCCTTCGGTTCATGTAAGTCTGTTTCCAACCAGAAGATGTCTGCCACTCCCTGCACTGGTCTGAAGTTTGCACACTGCTTGTGACATGCTTGCTGCTGCACGAAGCACAGTCTGCCTCCTCTTCTGTGACAATTGTCTCCAAATTTGTATCTGCAGTTCTGTAGGTCTTCTAATAAATATATTCTGACAAAAATGTTCTTATGCTATGCTTCAGCACCAGATCTACGTTACAGTCGGCAGACAGTTATTTCGCAATTGAGATAGTCAAGACAATACTGGACTATTATCTTTCGAAAAGCAGGTTAGACAAGGCCAACATTTAAAAAAAAGAGATGTAAAAAATAGTTTTCTTATAGATGTGCTATTAATGTGCACAAGTAAAAAACAAACAAAAAAACAACTCCATATTTTTTGGATCTTCGTAGAAGAATGATACATTCATTAATTCATTATATAACAAGTTTCCTTAAATATGCCAAACCACTTAGTTCAAGTCAGGGGGATTTTTTTTACAGTGGGCAATGTTAGCCCCAAACTGATGGCAATCGATGATATACAAGTTGATCCGGGCTTGTTTTTATATGGCCCCTATTCAGTTTGCATATGGTCACCTGTTTTCACATGTCAATGTGCTGCCGACAACCAGTGCTTTTTGGTGCCGCATAGACAGATGCGACCCCCTGACACACCAACATTTGCTCATTTGTTAAGTGATCGGTTTACACAGGACAATGATTGGGAACAAACGTTTTATTTTTCAGATCATTGATACCTGTAAAAGAATTGGGTAGAAAACACATTCGAACAAAAGTCCGCTAACAGATTGAAAAGTGTCTTTACAAATTTTTCCTATGTTTAATATAAAGCAAATTATAGCATCTAAAGTGTTCTGCGTTTTAAAGCTGAGAGTTTTTTATTTTATTATTATTATTATTCTTGATGGTTAAACATAATGCAATGCAGCCAAATTGTTTGTACAACCGGTAGATAATGGTATAAAGTGACTTCACTTAGCAGTTGCTTAGCAACTAACACTACTTTTTATTAATTCTTCTTCTATAGATATATATTGAGCTAGGTTAATTATACAAACTTAATTTTTTATTTTAGCGACAATGCAGAGACTTTGTTTTTAATAAGCATTGATAAAAGACTCAAAAAATCTCATTTTTCAAATGACATATTTATGAATTTGCTTAAAGAGAACATGTGACTATAACCTTTATTGCTTAAAGGGAAATGTCACCATGGAAATGTAATGTAAGCCTACAGGCACCATGCTATAGGGCAGGAGGAGCTGAGCATATATATATATATATATATATATATATATATATATATATAGCTTTATAGGAAAAGATTCTGTATAATATGGAATTTATACATTTAAATTTCTGCGTAGATATGTTAGGGTAACTTGTCCAATCAGCATTTAGGAGGTGCCACATGTTAAAGGACAGGTTGGTCCGGAGTCGATTCAGAGAAAATAAAGCTGGCACTTGGTTAGAAGCATGGCGACCTAAGGGAAACTGCCATTGTGGTAATTGCTCATATTGCAGGTATAACCCCCAGTGGGAGGTCCTATCCTTTGGTGGATTACAGCATAAAGTTAACACCTTAATCACATGTAAAACCAAGTTCGTAGTCTATTTAATCTCATGCACTTGTGGTAGGTTTTATATAGGGAAAATTATCAGGTGTCTTAGTGAAAGATTTAGAGAGCACATAAATTCAATGAGCACAGGTAAAGGATGTCCACGCCTTATTGACCATGTAAACCCCGAGCATGGAGGTAATGGCAAAGTTATGAGATTTGCTGCCATAGAGATTGTATCCAATCCCCCACTAGGGGGAGACAGACACTGTGAACTCCTTAGAAGAGAAAGCAAATGGATTTTGCGCTCATGCGCAATGGGCCCCTTAGGTTTAAATTATGGGAGTGTTCTTGTAATATCCAGTGTGTCCTAATGTAGGATCACGTTTTTAAAATGTGTGTTTTGTAACACTTAATGTAATGCTAACCCCAGTGTGAAGTCACATTTTACGACGCTGCTGGTGAGGTCACGGACGTCACAGAGATTACGTATTGGAGCAGACATTTAAATATTGGCGCAGTGGCGCTGTGCATGTTACTGGCCTGAAGAAGCGTTGAGGCGCGAAAACGGCCGTTGCCGTATATCCGCACACTGCGCTGTATGTTTGTCCTCCCCGAGCCATGTATGTATCCAGCCGTGATGAACCCAGCTTCATGTACTCAGCCCTGTAGGAAATAAAGGAAGTTTGCACCAAATAGTGTGTGCTGCCTGTATATGTTTTTTTCGTTTGAAGTCAATGTTGGGCTTTGAAGTCAAGGACGCGGTCCTATCAGTGATTGACAGCTTTCCCTCTAGATATCTAGATATAGCTGTCAGTCACTGTCACACATCTCAGAATATTGTATATACAGCCAAGATGAAAGATATGGTAGGGCTAATAGGCTTTTTGTATTTACCAGTGAAACTGCTTTAGAGTATCCTACTAAAATCTTTAGTTTAATCAGACTGTCCTAGTGTCAGGTTAACTTTAAATGTGTACATGAAGTAGTTACTTGTTTTGATATCAATGACCTTTTTTGGTTTACTTTCCTTGTATTTTCCTGAATTAGGTGTATCTCTGGAGTAGATTCTGGCACAAAGATCCTTTGCTCCAATCTGTGACTTCTCTCCACTGATGCCAGGTCTACACCTGTTTTAGGTATAGAAAATGGTCTAAATGAAAGACATTAGAAGTGGTGGAGGATCTGCTGAAGTTATGTAGAAGCCAGTGCCTCTTCATAACTCCGGCGGATCCACTGCCAGGTATACGGGTTATTAAGATCGGATTTTAAAACATTGGTCTTAATAAATTTGCCCCATAATTTTTAACATATGCCAGAATCCTACTGAAAAAATCATACTTACCTGCACCCTGCTCCTCCGGTCCTTTGAGCTGGATCCCACATCTCCATCTTTGATCCAGTTTTTCTTCCTCCTTGGCTTAAGCATGGTGACCTAAGACTCTTCAGCCAACCCCTGGCTTCAGCTGTAAAATTTCTCCTGTGGACACATCATAGCCGAAGCCAGCGATTGCCTGAAGAAGATCATGACCATGCCCATGTTGGGGAGTAAGAAAACAACTGGAAGATAGAGATTCTGGAGCCAGTGCAGAGGACTGAACTGGTGGGGAACAGGTAAGTATGATCCGTTCAGTAGGGGAGGAGGGCTGCCTCCAACTATTAGAAATTAGGTATTCCCGGACAACCTCTCTAAGGGCTCGTGCACAGTATTATACTATAGATCTTTACAGAGGAATAAGGAAGTCAGCATAGAACAATTGTGGCATGCTCCACTGGATACTTCATTATGGAGGCATTATGCATGTATAGATGCAAGCAGAGGCAGGCTGGCCATAGACCCTACAGGGAATTTCCTGGTGGGTCGATGCCCATGGGGGTGCCGAAGCACTTCTCATGGCTATCAGACAGTCACTTATGCACCTGGCTAGTGGCCGCAGGTGCTCTCCTGAATTCAAGTGAATTGTTGTCCTTAGGATGATGATACAGTTTCGTACTGTGTCACGGCGGCATCTTCAGTTTTTCCTGCCTACTTGTATTGTTCTGTCATTTTAGACCCAGTTACAACATGAGGCCTCTCTTTTTTTTTTTTTTCTCCAGGACCACTTTAAGTTCTTAGGACTCCTTGCACTACCGTATAGGCTCTGTTCACACTGCCCTTGCATGTGTATAACACCTAACTACTGTAGAAAGTTGTACCAAGGCACAAATGTAATCCAAGGGTGATAAATAATTATTGTTACTCTAATTCATCTTTATATATGACTTACCATAGTTGAGTGTTACTGCCGGCATTGACCTGACCATAGTGTTCAGGTAATAAATAGTATCTTGATATTGCATCCGCATGTAAAAAATATTAAAGAACATTCTCTTAATAAAAATATCTCCTTATGGAGCAGTTTTCTATATTTAAAAACCTTATCAATGTACCTAATAACTCTGTAGATTTATGGCTATCGGGATAATTACAGACCAGCAGGGACGTGGGTTGTCAGACAGCAATTCATCCATGTATTGTAAATGTCATGTTCTGCACATATGGTTGAGAGCGACCTCTATGTTATCCATTCTGCTCTAATTCCTTGTACTCGTCAATTTTCTTTTTCTTCCTGATCCATACACTTGTCACCTTTGCCCATAAGAGCATGATTCAGAGAAAAGTAAGCATATCTAGGCATGGAAACTGTAAAACTTCATCTGCTTACTATATTCCTTCATTTCTTAGGAGATACAGATTAAAAAGAAATCGCCCAGACTGTTATATTTTATTGTCTAGTAGACATTCTTCATCTTAATTTTTGTTCCTTAATTTACGCTTCAACATTTAGAAAATTAGAGAAAGATCGTAATTGCATTTGTACAATATGCATTTGTATCTTTACAGCTTATTTTGTTTAATATAGATAGTTTTGAGTGAAGGGAGAGGAAGAGTGCAGGGAGACTAATTCTGCTTCAGTCTTATTTATTTTTTACTACATTTACTTATTCCTATATCAGCCATAAATATAATTCAATACTAGGGATGAGCGAACCTGTGGAAGTTCTGGTTCGCCGGGTTCGGTCGAACATTAGATCAAAGTTTGGGTTCGGAACCAGAACTTGACCCGAACTTGATCCCGAACCCAGACCCCATTAAAGTAAATAATAGCATTATTTAGAAAGAATGCTAAATAAAATGGCCATTGAGGGATTAAAAATAATCCTCTTCTTTCTTCAGGACCTGCAAAAGGACCTGTGATGATGTCACCATGCTCACTACGTGGTGAGCGTGGTGACATCACCGCAGGTCCTTCTATCTTCATTCAGCAGGACCTGCGATGACGTCACTGGGCTCACCACGTGGTGAGGGCAGTGATGTCATTGCAGGTCCTTTTGCACCTGCAGAAAGAAGAAAAAAGTGGATGAGGTGAGTTTTTTAAAATTATTTTTAACCCCTCATTGGCCATTTTATTTAGCATTCTGTTCTAAGAATGCTATTATTTTTAGTTATGTAAAATAATAAAATCACCCGAACACCGAACTAGAACTTCATTGAAAAAGTCCGGGTTCGGGTTCAGGTCCGGGTACCTGAACTCGCAAAGTTCGGTATAAACCTGAACTTTGCAGTTCGGGTTTGCTCAACCCTATTCAATAAAAATAAAATGGAAGCCTTTATTATTCCAGTGCCAGTAGGCCGACCAGTACCATCCAGTCTGCACCCCTTAGGGGGGCCAGGTCTTAATGATGTCCATACTCATCTTTTGCTGGAAAAGTCAGCAAGATGCAGAGAGAGGAGGAACTGGATGTTCCTGATTACATATTCTCATCAATATTAGATGACGTAGAAAAGGAGGAAAAGCAGACGGCAGAAAAAGGACTCCCACCTGTAGTGCAGGAGAGCGCTGGGGTTGGAGAAGTGGGTATGCCAGAGCTGATTAATATTCATTTTTTACTGTCAAATAACCTGTAGGAGATTGCAGGTTAGAACAGCAATAATATGCATATTGCCCCCCCCCCCATCTAACCAGCCAAACCCCAAACCAGCAACAGCTGTTTAAAGGTGCATTAAAGGTGCCATGCGGCCATAAACAATGAAGAAGGGCTATACAGTGCGGTCTTCATTATTAAATGAAAGGCAGTTGCAAACTAATTGGCTGCGCGGTTCTTCATCTCCGCATAGCTGCAACCGGCCCTCAGCATGGCCGCTCCATGTGACCGTACCCTAAGGCAGAGTGGCCTGGGTATACCTAATTTATAGCGATTCATGCCAGAATAATTCATAGCAAATTGAATTTCTTAGCAAACTTTTGCGAAGGTGCCAAATCAAATTTTTCTAAGATTCGCTCATTTCTAAATACAGAACATAGTGCATACTGCATTGTTATATTGGATAATAATTAAAATATATATTTTTTATGCCTAATGTACCAAAATATGCTATCACAACTTGGTACCAATATAGGTATATCATTCCCTACATTTTCTCTTGGTTTGGCATATCCTAAAATGTGTGTCTAGATGAGCAGCTTACCTGGAGCATATCTGGAGCATCATTTTGTTATACTCTCTCTCCAGATATGTGTATGTTATATGTTTCTATATGTAAGCACCCAGGAGTTGTGATGTGAGTTGTAGGCTGCTGAGATTGTTGGTAGCATGTTGTGATGATGTATTGAATGTGTACTGTGGAAAGATAAGGATGGACACATATAGTTTGTTAGTGAACAGAACTATAGACTGTGCTGAATAATGCGAATGGAGTCACTTTTGACCATGTCATTGTTTGATATGTTCTGGTCTTGACTGTATCTGGTAGTCTCATAGCTGTAAAGGAGAGTTGGTTGCACATGCTTGATGGCTTTTCTTCATTTTGAAGGGCCTGGCATAGAGAAAGTAGGGGGTTGCAGAGGTGGAACCTGCATCCGTCTTACATTAGTGAAATATATATGCCACCAATTGTGAGATGGGTATAACATGGTAATGGTTTGATGAATGTGCTGCTAATGAGAAGGTGCATGTAGTGGCTGCAGTTTCAAATTGAAATATTATTTAATGTATATACTGTACATGGCTGATCTTAAAGGCTTTGGACACCTTTGGGACATTTTTAATGATTGTATTTTACTCATTTTTGGCAAAAAATTTTTTAGCCAATCTTTATTTAAAAAATTTGTCCGTTTTTGAGATACAGGGGTTAAAAATCAGCCTGTATCATTTCACAATTCTATTAACTGACGATCATGTGAAGCCTTATCTCTGATCCCCTGACCTTATAAACATTTATCATATCTAAATTCTAATCAAACTGATAAGAATATGGCTTAAATGAGTGTTTATGAGGTCAGGAGATCAGAGATAAGGCTTCACATAAACCATCTGCTGACATTGATAGTCTGCAAACAGACTATTTCTTTTTCTTTTTTACCCTCTGCATCTCAAAAACAGCCAAGAGGAAAAGCAAGGAAGTACAGACCTGTAGGTGACTAAATTGGACATTTACACGTAGGTTGCTTGAAGTCCAAAGCACTGGTTTGTGTTTTTGATATCTGTAAAGCTCAGGGGCACCTTTATCCATTGGACTGTTGAGGGTTTAACCCCACCTATGTAATTTCCTGACGTGAGTTAATGCATTATTAAAAACGTTCATGAGACAACCCTTGCTCATATGCCCCTATCTGACTGTCGATCAAGTAACATTATATTTATTGCCTGTCTGGCAGTAGATGTTTGCCGAGGTTGTCAAGGGTGGAAACGTTTGGTCACTAATAAGACACACCGTTAAAATTAGAAAACTGTCTCATTTACCAAGAATACCAAAAAATTTGCATGAACATTAATTATGAAATTTCTGTTCTCATTTTATGGATGACCCTACTTATAAGTAGTTGCACAGCCAAAATGACAATACATGAGCCAGACAGGGTCTTGGTAATGCAACAAAAAATATGCTGAACGAGAAGTTTAGAAATCTACTTGGCTTATTATACAATAATAAATTCTGTAGCTCAAGCTCAGCCTCAATTACTGAAGATAACTAAATATCATAAAAGATTTCATCATCGCCTTCTACAGCTTAGTGTAAAGAAAGAATAAGACCATGTAGCTTTCTTTCCCATGCCTAAACTCATTGTCTTTGCACAATGTTGCCAGTTTGCCTGAAAGGTAGATTCAGATTGCCCTAGTGTTGTGTTCTGTATCTAGGGAACTAGTACTTATTGATCCATTGGGTCTGTCAGCGTTTCAGGTCACTTGGCTCTAAGCCTGAATTCTTCTCTTGACTTTGAGATATATGCTCTGTGAGCTGACTACTAATAGCCTTGCCTTCCTCACCTGACTTCAGATCAAGGAGCGTACAAAATTATGCGAAGTTACATGCTCTCATCTATCCAAAACTGATGTATATACTACATTGACATGTATGAAAAAAAAAACATGTATTTTTTTTATCTATTGTATTAAAAAAGATAAGTCAAGAGGCATGTATCTTACTGAGGAACTGTAGTTAGACCATAGGTTGGTGTGCACCGGAATCCAAGTTTTCAAAGAATATGAATGCCTTTGATCACATTTGTATTGCACTGCATCAATTAATGAATCAACCCGGTAAGCAAAATATTGCTCAGGAGAGGAGAGAGATTGTCTGGAGAAGAATTGTTAGATGAAATTGATCAGGAAATGCATTTTCAGATTTATTTAAAAAAAAAGGCAAGCTAAAAATGAATAAAGAAACAAAGGGTCTCTGAGGGTGAATCAGCTTGGGAAACTGCATCGAAATATATCTGCTAGAGACATCTTAGCACCTAAAGTAGGTGAAGCTGGTCATAAACATAAAGATAAGACCACAATGCAATGATTCATATATTTTTTTAAAGCTAGGGCATACACAAAATATATCTCAATGATGCAAATGGTTTATGCCATCATTCACATCATGTGAAATATTGTACACTTTCATTACCTTAATGTGTACTTTTCTCAGCTTTGAAGCATTCACCCCTGGCAAAAAAATATGCCAAATTTCTACTGTTCTTAGTACCAAAGTTACAACAGCATTAATAATCTTTGAAGGGAAAGTGTCATGTTTAACATGGTGTCTGAGCTGAAGGTAGCATGTTGTAGAGCAGGAGGAGCTGAGAAATGTATACAGTATATAGTTTTATGGATAAAGTTTGAGTTTAACATAATTTATTCAGTTATATTCCTGCTGATTCTGGGCTTTGAAGTCCAGGAGACTGTCCTATCAGTGATTGACAGCCTTCCCTCTACGATATCTGTGTATACATAGATAGTTGTCAATTACTGATAGGACCGCCTCCTGGACTTCCAAATTCAAAATTAGCACAAAATATGAATAAATATATTGCACTGAATATTTTCTCATAAAACTATATATCATTTTGCTCAGCTCCTTCTGCTCTATAGTATTCTGCCTACAGATTATCTTACATTTAAAGAGAACTCTGCTTTCATTCCTTAACTGGTCTGGAAAAATGAAAGCTGAGTTCTAATTATCTACTACGAGCAACAATGTGTTTTTCCTTATTAGATCGTTTTGATAGATGAGACCCATTACATACAGTAGAGCACTATATTTTACATTGTAAGTATTCTCTCTGTTTAAGCTCTTAGACCTCGTCTGGGGTTATCTTTTGGCATATCTCTGTGTTTTAAGATGAATTTATATTATTTCTATATTATTTATGGTCTAAAGGGCTGTACAACTCTAAAAACTGTGAAACATTGCTAAACACACATTTATTTTATTCCCTGTTCTCCAGATCCACTTTATCTGTATACAATAAGCAAAAATGTGCAGAGTTGCCATTTTAGCAATTTCACCACCCTGAACTAAGCCGTATGTATTATGGCTACAAATCCAGGCCTGGCTTCAAAGTCCTCTGACTATATGAGATTATAATTTAATCCCTCATTTGCTTGTCTGTTGCAAATGCAACACTGCTAAAACCAAGTATTCCTAGGCAACTGCCTTCGAAAAGCCGATGGGATTTGTAAGACGGTCAGATATTCAGTGCATTCTTCACCTTACATTAAACATGGTTTTCCGGTGCGCGGGTGTAAATTGTGAAGAATAAACTGGTTTTGTTTATCAACTGAGAATCATTCAGTGCTAAATATATGATAGAAAGTTGTTTAATTTTCAGATGTGCAGAACACAGGATTACAAGAATACAAAATAGCAATTGTTGATGTATAGCATGTTATAGCAGGGAATGTTCACCTCATTCTTTTAGGGTTTCTATATCCTATATTTTACAAAACTTCTGGGATATACTATAATAATCTTATCAGCTCCGATCCTTTACGAACCGTGCCACACTTTGGGCATCCTTGTTTAGATTGCTGTCTGGTCCCAACATTGTCAATGATTGGGAGGGGGGGGGGGGGTAGGTGAGCACACTCAATAAACTGCTTTCATGGGCATAACTACCAGGGTAGCAGGCATAGCAGCTGCTATCAGGACCAGAGGGGGAGCTGGGCGAACAGTACTCCATGTAAAATATTTAGAAAACAGGTTGCGCGGGTGCTTGCCACAGCAGGTTGTGCTCCAAATCACTCTCAATATGGATTCCAAAGTAAAAGGTTGGGGCAGCACTCCATTAGATTTTCAAAAAGATCTGTGTGTAATTTATTGCAGATGCATAAACACTAGATGTGATATTTCCGATGAAAACTAATCGAATGCTGACTCCATCTCCACTCAGACATACAGTATGTAGAGCTAGTGATGCACAGTATATGGACAATGGAAGCGTGCATTACATTGTGCATTACCTCAATGATGCGGCATCTTTAACCTATTTCTGTACATCACCATGCATATTATGATATTAGCTTGATATAATTGCGAGCCTTATTGCTATACTGTGAAATAATTGTGCAAAACTATTTATAAATGAATCCAAATACCTATTTTTTGGTATTTTCTAGTAGTAGAATGTAGTATTTTTATTTGACTTATTTTATATAGTGCTGTTATATTCTGCAGTGCTTTACAGACATTATTATCACTTGCTATTCCCAATGGAGCTCGCAATCTAAACACGGGGGAACAAACAAAGTACCATGCTGCCATGGTATAAATGTTCAACTCTGTTTTCAGTACTTGATTATGGAGGCAGCTTTGTTATCAGCATTCAGTTCAGTGATATGCTTTACAGTAGCCACATGGACCATGGAACCTGTAGAATGTAGATGGCTTCTATGGTAGAGTGCCATAAGCATATTCTATGACCTGTGTAGAGGTCTATAAGTAGCAAAAAGTCAGATGAACTGGACATAGTATATTTTCTATTGAAGACATATCTGTGATTATATTGAGAGGACTACTGAGATGTGACCTCCATAGCACAGATGTTGTCAGCCAATTATCGGTTTAAATTGCCAAAACTTTAATGTTTTTAAAGATAAGTAATGACATTACAATAATAAGTTTTCAAATAAAATGTTCAGCATACAAAGCTTGAATCACTTTTTGATGGCATACTCTTTATTATGTAGTGGTCCTTTAACTCTTAGAAAATAAGTAAATAAATTAAAGTGGAAATTCACTAGTTGATTTCTGACATGAGATGTTTCAGAAAACAACACATTGGAGGTAAAATTGAGCTGAGATGGACAAACTGTTTGTAGTACTTCTTAATCTGTACAAACAGAGTTTCAGAATGTATTAACAGTTATAAGTTATGTTTTCGGTGCACAAAACATTTGCTTTACATTGCTATATCTGTAACACATGAATAGCGTATTGTGAGAGTTCACAGTGTAAGAAAGAAATTGTTCTGGAGTTTCACAGTTGAGTGACGACTAAAAGAATAATTCTGAAAATAAAGAACACATTAGAGGCTAGGGACCTAATAATAAAGCCATGGTGTGCAATATACTATTCAAGAGAAAAGCAACAGATGGAATCAATGTATCACAATAAAGAGATTGTTTGGCCACATAAATATTTTCTCTGGTACAAAAGTTATTGAGGTTCTTGATTCCACCCAGTGCCATGGCAGATCAAAGAGGATACATTATCATGTATTGCTAAGGCAACTCGCTATGTGTCATAGCAAGAGTGAAGAAAAGTAATGAAGTGACGAGTGATGGGCTGATGCGGGCTAAATTTATTTGAAAACAAAGAATGAAGTGCAGTAGTCAATCTCTTAGACAAACAGCATGGAAAAACAATGGATATAAAGTTGTAACCAGTAGTTCATAAATGACCTGTCATGTTCTTTAGAACATTTTAGCATTTTTTTATTTTTATTTTCAAAATTAAATAGATGAGTAATTTTATGGGCACTTATGTGTACTTATACATCATTGTAGGATTCCCACTGACAGGTACATCAAAGAGGACACAGTGCTTGGCTACATTGGTTTAATCTGTGCATCCAAACTCAACAGAACCAGTAGTGGACAGAGGCCTGAACTCAAAGTGGAGATCATTGACCATGATCATCCTATTGACTTCTTAATGAGGTTCTAGAGATGTAATGATAGCACACCATACATAGTATAACTACTTTAGCTGATGCAGAGCCTCTTTGGAGTGGTTAGTATTGGTGCCTTGCAGTATTGGGGTCCTAGGTTCAAATCTGACCAAGCACAACATCTACATGGAGTTTGTTCTTCCCTTGTTTGCGTTGGTTTCCTGCCGCACTCCAATAACATACTAGAACTTAGATTCTGAGCTCCATTGGAGACAGCAGGTCATGATGTCTGTAAACCGCTGCAGAATATGTCAGTGCTATATAAATGAGTTAAATAAATGAATGCATTTAAAAAATATTGTTAAGCTTTAGAGATGGTTGGATAAAATTCACCAGTTTCAAGATTCACTGTGAAAGTGGTTCCTATTTTGAAAACAAAATTGAGACAGATCATTTTTAAATGGGTATTATCATCTTTATTTCATAAATATCTGATAGATGCGGGTCCCACTTCTATCTCCAGAATAGTCGCATGACCCCCCTCCCCCATCCTACAGAGAGTTAATGGAGAGATGGCTGCGCTGCACAGTTCTCCATTCACTTCTATGGGAGTCACAGAAACAGACAAGAACAGCCGATTTCTGATCTAAGCTTTGTGACTGAATACTGGAATGTACTAGATGGAATGATGATAACATTTTTATTCTCTTTCAGTTGCAGGATTACATGGTTTCCGTTTAGAAAAGTTCTCAGTTATTGTATCATTTTTGGCATAAAGTCCTCTTTAGCATGTTAATCGGATTGAATATAACAATGCCTTTTTATGTTTTTTTCGTTCACGTTCGTTACATAACATACATTTCTCTGTTTTTCTTCTACAGCTGGGACGACGTACATCTTTAGTAAAGGAGGAGGACAAATAACATACACATGGCCACCGAATGATCGGCCTAGTACACGAGCAGACAGACTGGCTATAGGGTTTAGCACTGTACAAAAAGAAGCAGTATTGGTTCGAGTGGACAGCTCTACGGGACTGGGTGATTACTTAGAGCTGCACATTGTAAGTAGTATATTTTCATTTTTTCCATAAATGGCTGATGATAATATAGTCTATAGGGCACAGATTATATTTTTTATACTTTATGTTCTCAATAGATATTGATTAGATTGCTTACTATCTTTTTGGATGACATAATTAGTAGCACCATTAATTTACCATAAGACGTTACTGAAAAGACTAGGGACCTAATAAGAGCAGCCAAAATTGTATTGAAAAAATTATCATCTAGAGGGGTAATCCTCCAAAAGACCACACTCAGCAGGTATAGTATATGAAACAATCAAAATCTATCTCTAGAAATGTAGATAAAAAGTCTAGATAAAAGGGAAGTCCTTACAAAGCGGAAGTCTTTTGGATAATTTTTATTTTACACTGTGGTGGAAATATAATTAATTGAATGCATTTGTGTAACTCTATTCTTAACTTTAAAATTTGTAAACCCCAATATTCCTCCAACAGAAGTATCAGTGCTGCTTCACTGCATAGTGCACGACAGTGCTGTACGCTATCTGCATAGTCTGGCTGCACTTATATAAAATGAATGAGCAACCTGCTGTGCAAATAGCAGCATTACATTAATGGCCTAGCATGCAATACTGGTTAGTGTTGCTACATCTGTATGCCATACTCATATGGGTTTCAGGAAGCTTAGGTATGGGGAGCTGTGCATTGTTATTGATTAATCATTTTTTGAGCCAAAAACCTGTTTAAAAAATTAAGCTAATTGGCACATTTTGGTGTATCTAGGTTTTCTACAATTTCTTCCAACATGCTTAACTAGGGGGCAGAGTGAAAAGGGGGCCATGATTTACTGGAAAGGCAGAAGACCCTAAGATGCACCATCTTGCACCATAATTGCTACATAATTCTGTCATAAAAATCTGTCTCAAAGTAAGCCAAATAATGGTTGGTCAAATAAAAGTGTCTCCCTGCACCACATTTATCATCTAGCCTGAGCCCCAGTGATAACCCTTGAGCAGGTTTAGACAGCTACAAATTTAGATCATCTACAGGATTTGTAAATCTGGGCCATTGTGCCTGAATAAAAAATGGAGGCAACACTGTACTTTGGCCACTAGTGATTTTCTTTCACTGTTATTTTTGTGATAAAAGCTGCACGAGGGCAACACAACCAGGAACCAGTATGAGGACCTCTCCAAACAACTCCCAATAACTCATCTTCAAGGAACCCTAATACAGAATACAGGGCTTAACTTCAGCCAAATCTATTATCTATAATTGTTTAGGCTTTGAATGAAGCTGGGCTTTAACTAATGAACCAGTGTAGTAATCTAATTGAATTAATAAAGGATTAAGGTTTTCTCCATTCTGGAGGGTTTGTAGGTAAAACTATTTAATCAGGCTATGGAAAGAGAGCTTATTAAATTTTTGCAGGGGCATTTCCATCAAAAGTTTTCACAACCTATATGTGAATATCCTATGTACCTTTTGAAAAAGTCACTGCTTGTGTTCTCTTTCCTCTCCTGGATCATAAACTTCCTCTTTGTTTGGACTTTTAGACCCTTTCTTAAGGGTTGTATTAGAGTTGCAGAGGGTCGGCCAAATCATCACTAACAATCATTCATAGGAATACTCATTAATGATCTGCCTGTGTAAAAGTGCAGACGATTACCGGATGAACAAGATGCAGATCACGCTGTCTAATCACACACTGCTACCGGCAAATAATGATTCTGTATGAGGATGAGTGATGGCATTAGTGATCGCTCTTCCCCGTACTTTAGTGGAGATCTCTACATGTAAATGCAGTGGTGTCTTTCCCTGAAGAAGCAGGAAATTGTCAAGAAGAAAGCTTCCTCCTGACAATCGTAATGCTCACCTGCAGGTCTAATATTGCCCTAACTCTCTCAGTCAGGTAATCATTGTGTTCAGAGAGAGCTGACCCAAAGTGACTTGATTAGAGCATCATACATTACACTAAGCATAATGCTCTTTTGTGGTCATTTTCATATAGGCCTATTAATAGAAAAATAGAGCTGTCATACTGGTATCCCAATTCTATACCTACTATTATTATAAGGATTGCCTTTCAGATAACATCTTTCCCTCAAAGCAGCAGTAAACTGATGTTGAATTATCTATTTATCATATGTGCTGTCTGCTAGAGAATTACAATATTTAGTTTTTAATGTTCAATGGCATATAACCGTCAAAATGAAAAAGAACAAGAGCCAGACATTCAAAACAAAATATTATGAAAACTGAGTTTAAAAGTGATACTTCTTTTTGGTGGAAATTTCCCTTTAATATTTTTATACTGGTTTCAACTTTTAACAAAATTGAACAAACTAAGCACTTTTTCTTCACCTTATGAGTGAATTATTCATATTATTTGTGCATTATGCTCTGCAACATAATATAATTAGGTCAAATCTAATATTTCTTCAGAAAAAATAACAAGTGCTCAATTTTTTATCATCATAGATACTACAATTTTACTCTCCATTTTTATAGCAACAATAACAGTTCTTTGTTACAATTTTTGCTGCCTGGACATCTACTTGTGTAGAGCCATTATCAGAAGGAAAACTGAGTTATTGTATGTTGGGATCCCAAAGGGAAACTTGGAAATTTCACTCTTCTAACTTTTTTCAGAACATTATTTGTTTATTTTTCAATCCAGTTTACTTTGAAGGTTTTGTAGACTTTTATGTCTCCCAAAAGGGATTCCAGTGTTGGTCCTTTGGATGATCTTACAGCATACAATAAAAACTGTTGGCTTTAAACTTTGAATGCATATGACGGCAAAGATCACATATTTTTGCATGTTTCTTTCCCTCAAGCTGTTTCACAAGACAGATAGGCAATAGGTAGGTGCATTGGAAATTCACAGTTGTCTTATACCAACCTGCATTGAGAGTTTTGATTCCTAAACTGTTACATAAGACAGGGATGCTGCAAACAAATGAAAGTATTCAGTTCTTATTATGTCAGGTTGAACTACTTCTGCAAAGAACTAAGTTAAGACACCTACAAATATTGTAATTGGGAATAAAGGATGTGGTGCACTCAATTGACATGCATTGGCCTCTTCACTGGAGATGGAGATAAGGTGGCAAAACATAATGCTCTAAAATAGTCTAATAATTTAAATTCAACAATTTTAACCAAAACAATTAGTTTTGTGTGAAATTTACCAGCCAACAAAAATGTTATCCAACTGATAACAGATCATCATTATCTGACAAAAAGTTGGCCATATTTAGAGCTTTTGTCCTATAGTTGCTAATCCTTGACTGTGTACATATAATGCTGATGGCTGTTACACAGTGATCTTTCTGTGAAAAAACTTCCCAGGGAGAGGTAATTTGTCATCTGCCCAGCATCTCTGAACGTGTATGACCATTATAAAAGACTATAGTGGCCAATATTGGCTAAAATGTATATGTATGAGTGTGTTCGCAAAATGTTCGCTCACCAGATGATTGTTCATTCAGGTGTTGTTCAATATGTTTATGTCTAATGTATATGGCCACCTTTAGGCTAAAAATAGTCATATGCAGTGAAATGCATCAACACCATCCAGAGTTGTATCTGCATCCACACTCTATTCCTACCTCTCTCCTTAGACATGTGAATTCTGATCTGGGATTACTGGGTACAAAAAGTTTACCTTTTCTTTTTTTTTTTGTAATATGATGAATAAATATGCTACACTCAACACACACTTATAGCACTCATGGTGAATAAAACATGCATGGTGTATGTGTATTTCTAATATGACCATTGGGTGTTGCATGTTTACTCATTCATTTTTATAAAATTTAGCAAAAAAAATATCCTGACCCGATAATCCCAGATCATAGTGCACATGTCGACGGAAGATGCTAGGGATAGGGAGAGAGTGAGGATTGAAAGACAACTCTGGATGCTGCTGACGTATCTCATTGTGTGTCACCATCTTTAGATCAAAGGTGGCCATATACCTTAGACAGAAATATGTTAAATTTACAATCAAGTAGTGAACGAATATTGTGAAAACATAGCCACATTTACACACTTTAGTCCATAGTGGCCATTACAGTCTTTCAATAATCCTAGATCAGGGTTTACCATATTTTTTCTCAAAACTATAATAACAAAACCCATGAATGTGGTATTTCCTTGTTTGAGGAATGTAAACTGGTTTCTGGAAGACAGGCAAAGAGTGACCAGAGTTGTTAAATGAGTTTTCCTGATGGAGAACATTTATTAAAAATTAAATAAAAATGAATGGGTTAAAATGAAAAAAATTAAATAAGTTTGTATTCACCTTACCAATCCTCTGCTGCTTCTAGTGCTATGCTGCTCTGGCCCATGCTGCTCTCCACTTCCTGATCTTATGTCAATACACAAGACATGGCACCAATTAAATCACCCGGTCTTGAAAGGCAGGGACCAGAGCAGCGGTGTGGGAGAGGTGAAAGTGAGTAATGCTTTTTATTTTTAACCCATTCTGACCCATTTAACACAAACCCTTCTAATGTCAAAGGAGGAAAGAATAAGTCCCCTACCCTACCTACTGCATACCACTGCTCAAATAGTACCTACAGTGCATAGCAATATAGTGTAGACATATATTGAGCAAAGGAGGGACCTATATACAGTCCCCCTGTGCATCTTCTCATCTCTTCACTTCAAGCTGGCTGAAGTCAGGTAGCCTTTTTATAAATAAAACACCAATCTTCATCATGGTATAAAAAGTGGCAAAATACTCATAAAATAGAAGAATTCCACTTTTCAGTCTTGTGCTACGCAAGCGGTCTGTTGACGTTATTTATATTTCCAGTATGATTGCATGAATATCAAGCGATGATAGCAGAGTCATAACCTTGATGGTTGATCTGCTGTTTGACGTGTAATAAATGAATTTTCTATTATGCACGCCTTTGCAAAGAATGCTCCGGTGATAGTGTGTTGGACAGTTTTTGATCCAAGACTGCATTTATTCCTGGAACTTGGCATCAAATTACTGATGCATATAGTAATTTAGTTTTGTGAAAAGAAATTGTTGTGGATCATGAAATTCTACCTCTAGGTCATCTAAGAATATATGTAAATCAATATTGCCAAAGCAAAATAGAACTTATAAAGGAAGCTTTAGGAATCGCTTTAAGGCTTTATTATTAGTATAATTCTTAATCTTCGAGATGAATGCATAGTCATATTGTTACATAATACTATAGCCCACTTAGATTGTTTCCAAAAATATACTACATAAGGGCAACGCTATATTGTTTGGACAGTGAGAAAACTAATTGGACAATGAACACTTAGCCAGATCTATTACACATTCCAGTGGACCATTTAGCTTCTGCTTTTGAAATCGAATGTCATATAGGTCTTCTCAAATTTCATAACCCAATCCTACAAAAGAAATTATCAATTCTACATCCACTTATGGTTGTTACAGATTTTCTTGCCATTTGATATTGTAAGCTGCTGTCATTAATCATTGTTGGTGATCATTTTTTAAATGATTGGAACCTTTTTGAAGCACTTACCTTTTATATCCATCTTAGGATGTAATGTGTCTCTAATGAATTAAAAAGTTTTATCATTGTGAATACATTTTTATAGTTGTTTAGAAGATTTTTGTATTATTTATCCTAAAAAATAAATAAATAAATAAATTAATGAATTAATTAATTAACAAGAGAGGCCAGTAAACTTTTTCACCACAGGAGCCATGTTAAGGTGTAACAAAACTAGGTAATGAGAACTTTATCTAATGAAGATTTTAGATTTGCCCTGGCCTTGGACAAATCCAAATCTTTTGGATTCTTTCACTAAACAGTATGAGTTCCCGATTACCATACCTTTACTATAGAGTATGGTCTCCAATGTGGCTGAATGAATATAGCCTCCATTAACGCAAGACTGTGTGAGTCTCATGCATGCGCCATTACTATGAGTAGAAGCGCATACCGAACTGTATTACACAACAGATATGAACCTGGATTTGTTGCTTGCCTGCACCTATCTATAGAAAGGAGGCTGCAAAGAGCATATGTCACTAAAGGGAAGGTAGTAGATATATTTGCATCCATTAGGATCTTCTGAAGTCTCTTGTATTTTTTCTTCTTGCTGCTCATTTTCTGCACCACCTATTTTCTCTATAGTAGAACATTTTGTAGATGTCCTAAACTAATGAGTTCTATCCTGTAATGGATTTTTTTTCACCATTTTGCCTATGGCATAGATTCAATACAATTTGCAATCAGTAGTTCACAAGCTTTATGTGGCTCCTGCATGTGAGTTGTTGCCAAATTGCTATACTATCACAACTATCACATCTCATGTATAGCATTGGTCAGCTATAGGTACCAGGTGCTTTCACCCCCTCTTCACCCCCTATAGTTACGCCCATGATATTATTATCGTAGTGCTATGATAAAAACCTAATGTATGGTCAACCACAAAAATCAGAAAAACTTTGCATTGAGACGAGCAAATAGATTTGTTAAATCAAAATTCCACAATTATTATTTTTTTTAAGTTTGGAATAGTAAGAATCTGAAATTTGGACAAATTGCCAATCTGGAAAGAGAGAGAATTATATTACACTATCCATATTGTACTATGTAAATTAAATCACACATAAAGTTACTTTCATGAATATCAGGTCTTAGCAATAAGAAAATCTCAGAATTCTTATCTCCTGGGGAGCAAATGGTGGAATTTGAAAACCAGTACATAATAACTACACAGAGCTGTTTAATATGAAGGCCAGAAAACAGTATTGCTGCATCATACGCTAATGCGTAAATGCTCTCAGAAGGGGATTTACACAAAAGGCATGTCTAACACTTTAGTCCACTATTTACATCTGAGAACATCTTAAAGCTCTTACCATTTAGACGCTAATAATATTAAATAGATATTGTATATGCTTAGGTAGAATTGTTTGCCCAAGATGTCATGGTGACCCTTTGTTTTCAAACACATTACTGTTGATCCTTAGCATTGAAATAAACATTGCGTAGTGTAACTATTTTTTCTTCTTTTTTTAAACCACTTTTTCTATTCATGTATTCTTTGGTTTTATACATTACTGATTGAATGTGCTTAGTGCAGAAAAAGCGTAAGCTTCTGGACTTTCTATTATCACAAACATAAAGGAAAAAGAAAAAAGTGGAAGCAGGTTAAAAATAAATATCAGGCTTGCTCACATGCCCAAAACACTTATAGATTACTCTGTGGATTATTGCATTTTCAATTTCTCTAATCCCCATTTTCTTATCCCTATGATTTATCATCTTGAAATGCAAACTCAGCTTTTCAAAAATACGGATTGAAACAGTTCAAAATGGAGAAAAGTATTTTCTCTAGGAAATTATCAGGATTTGTTGGATTTGTAAAACTGCTTGTGGAAATATGTGGTTCCTTTGATAAATGGTAGAGCAATAAATACATAGTTTTATATGTGGACAGATAATATGGGTCAAAACCATTTTGCAGTCAATGACATTGTAGACCAAATGTAACCACTGGTTATGTTTACATTATTATAAGGGCCCATTTCATCAGGTTTCTCTTGCCTTTTTATGACCAGAAGAGTGTAGTCTATTGGTCTTGTCTTTTTATAAAATAAAAAATAAAATAATAATTATGGGCTCTTAAATGATAAATTAGAAATGCACCAAGTAGTCCATGAACTTCTGACAAAAAACCCAAACAAACAAGTATACAAAGAAAACAACCCAAGACAGAAAGAAAATTAGTGTGTATAGGTAATATTGCATAATATAAACAGCAAATATTGTAAAAGGAGATGAAGCCAAAATCGATTCCTTGAGGCAAAACACATTACAAACAAGAAATGTAATATTTATTGCATAATTGGTGCCAAATGTGAGTTCTATATAAACCTCTGAAACAGTTTTCTGTCTATCTTGGGGCATAATATTATAAATAAATGTGAGACAAAAGTTTTACAATATCTGCAAATCTGAAAAATGTAAGGATTAGTGTTGAGCGACAAGACTATAAATCCAATAGTTGGCGCTGTTCATGAGCAGTGTAGATCACAAATTTTCCATGCAAATGTTTTTTCCGCTGAAAAACAAAGCATATTCTGCTCATTTGCAGGTCTTTCCCATATGCAAATAAGTTTTTACATGACAACACTGTATAGAAAGGTTACTGAATATTATGTTAGGGCTATCAGAAAACTTTTTGTCACCCTAATGATATTGATCTAGGTGTGCAGGTCCACCCAAGCCATCCAACAGATGTGAAGCAACTTTAAGGCTTACTGGCTCTCAGTTACATGAGAGCTGGTTTGCAATATCTCATAGTGCTCAAGGCTGCCATTGTAAGGTGTGCTGACTGTTATCTGTTTCATTGATAGATTGTTGGCTTCCACATACCTGGCTTTTGGCGTATAGCCTTTGTGTGGTTGTCTATTGTATGTCATACATAATAGGAATCCAAGACGCAGCCAGCCATCCTCTTAATGCTGTTTCCAAACCATTTTGGTGGGATTTCCATCAATTTCTAACCTTTTTTGTTAACCAAACATCCTCTTTTCTTCGGAGCAAGGGGTGCCTGGGGTTCTCCCATTGGCTTCCATTGTGCTCGGTAGAGCACACGAGCATACTGATGTGTTCGGCCTGAGCACCCAAACACATGAGCACTTTGGTGCTTGATCAACACTAGTAAGGATCTATGTTACCAGAATTATTGTTTATTACCATGTATATGCAAGAAAGTTACAGAAAACATCAAGTTCTAAGAAATGGCATAGCCATAAAAAAGCACCCTGTGTGTTATGCAATTTCATGCAATAACACAATGTACAACACAAAGACTAAACATGTGACAGCATGGAGTTAGTGTAACATATACTTAGCATAAATGAATGAAAAATAATGAATAGTCAGCTTCGGTAAATTGCCCAACTAATATTTATAAGATGTGCAGCAGGAATGTACGCAGTAAAGCTTAACATTTAATAATTACTGTTAACATTCAAGGAGATTGCCAAAATACAAAAGCAATGAATAAAATGGCCATAAAATATAAAAGGTCATTCATATGCAGTACTATAGAACACGTCCTTGTAGAATGGTGGCTGCTGTGAGGACGATAAGCACAGCGTGCAGCCAGTAATCCACAGGGGTTAGTATTAAGAAGTTAAGTAGTAACGCTCAGGACTTTGCAGGTTATAAGTAACATCAGATTTGAGAAACACAATGTAAAGTGATCTAAATAGTATGGTTATATTTAAAATAGGAATGTGTCAACTTTTCCTTTTTCTCAATGAATTGGTATCAAAGATATAGTCTGAAATTAATATTATTTGATTTTAAAGGGTTTATCCCGTTCTAATAATATGCAGAATATCAATATGAATACCTTATCAGTGGAGTCTGACTCTTGGCATTTCTACCAATGTGCTATGCAGTGATCACCATGTCACCTTCATGGATTACCAGGCATAGCAGTGTGACACTTATAGCTACTATACATACCTATGCCTTGTGTTACAACTGAATCCCATTCACTTCAATAGGAATAAGCTGTTCTGAGATATTATATCAGAGACAGGTGCTATCAGCACTACATAGCTATGCCTGGTAATCAATAAAGAGGCTATGGTCCCTTTTAATCAGTTGATTGGCAGAATGCCAGGATTCCAACTCCATCATCTCCACCAATCAGATGATTAAATAAGACAAAACATTTGACGTGCAGGTGATTGGTATAGGTGCCAAAAGTAGGATTCCAATTGATGTGATATTGATAGCCTATCTTAAGGATAGGTGTCATCAGTAAAGATGAGCTAATTGATTTTAAAATTGGGAATGGAAATTGGCATGAATTTTTTAAAAAGCTGGCGTGCAATAGAATTTGAATTTTTTGTGGTTAATTTTGTGAGAATTAAAGAAAGAGATCTAGAGAGGGAAAGCGAGAGAGAATAAGAATGAAAAAAACAACCAAAGTTAAATTTCACTCTTAGAAGCTTACCAACCACTTGGCCTTTTTGCAGGCCTGTCAACACTCAATCCTCTATACTTTATGTTTGAGCTTCTCTTTTAGATTCATATTAAAAAAGTTGTCTTAGAATAACCTAGGTCATTTGGGTCTGATAATAATAGCTCACCCTCAGAGCCCTTAGATTAGTAGTCAACCTGTAGGTCTTGAGCTTGATTATGAAACTACAATGCTTAGTATGGTCTGGGACCTTCAGGATTTCCAATTATGAGATGGAGTTTTGCAGCTGCTGGCGATCCATAATTTGGTGACCACTTCTCTAAATGTGCTATTGTAGTTTTATTTACATTGTAAAATAATGGACAAATAACATACAATGGTGAAAAACAGGTAATAGCTATACTTTAACATGATGTCAGATCCTTGGTCAGCCAGAAGATCATCTGCTTCTTTGGTGGTCCAAATGACTGTAGAAACAGCACGGATCAGTGAACAAAATTCCTGGGTCTTAAAATTGTCATTACTTATATAAACAACAATTTTGCCTACCATCACCACCTTCAACTTAATTTAGTCCTATAATGTGCTGAGGAATAAAGCCTAATATATTTTTTCATTTGAAGGGGCAAGTCATGCACAGTAGATAGCATGGTTTCCTTGCCTCACCTAGGTTGTAAGTTTCAATCTAACCTGTGCAATATTCTCCCTATGTTTTTTGTTGGTTCCCTTTAGTTTATTTCAATGTGGAGAAATATGATTACATTAATTTTCTTCCTATAATTTTTTTTATTGTGTGAGAACTTGAGATTTGGAAATGAGCGTGTGACCCTCATGGGGCTTGTGACCCAATTGGTTATGTTATCTGTGCTTTACATTGCAGCAGAATATGTACTCACTCTAAAATGTGGAATTAATATTAAAATAAAACCTGTTCCTACCAAGAAAAGGTCTATTGAATAAGTGATCTAGCTGTAGGCAATGAAATGTTGAAGTTTTACAATCAAATGCCATCCTAGTAGTGTTTGTTGGCAGTGACACAGTATGACTGCCATCATACATTTTGCAGAAATTATCAGTAGAACAGGTCCCAGGAGAACCATGGTATCCAGAATATTGCAGATGGCTTACAACTCAATGGAGGGAATTTATCAGTTTTCTGGCATAAAAAAAAGTTGAAAACCCCCTGTTTTCAACTTTTTAAATGCCATTGTGCCAAAATATAGGGGTAAGTGATGCCTCTACTCCTCCTTCATCACTTGCCAAAAATTGGGTGTGATGAGGACAAAGAGGCAGAGGAGACACTGCGCCCGGCACATTTATTTTCCTCTAAGTTAGTTTTCTAGCGTAAGAGAAGGCTTAAATCTATGGCAGCTCAGAGCTATTGTCGATTTTAGTCTAGACACATGGAGTTTATGAGCATGCGCTTCATTTATTTTCCTTTGGCAGTGCAGGGAATATCATAAACCGACTTAAAATGCTAGTCTATGATAATTTTTCCCCCAAAGAGTTTTTTTATATTGATTATTTACTTACAGCTTGTTTCCCAGGGACACTTACCATATTGTCTTATTAGATGCCACACGGCAATTTCTGTATATGCAGGGTGGTTATGGCCTGAATCA
The DNA here is from genome assembly GCF_014858855.1 of Bufo gargarizans. Classification (NCBI taxonomy): domain Eukaryota; kingdom Metazoa; phylum Chordata; class Amphibia; order Anura; family Bufonidae; genus Bufo; species Bufo gargarizans. The sequence goes on from NC_058083.1 coordinate 486,613,127, forward strand.
TGTTGTAATTCAGTGATTCTAAACTTCCATAAAACAAAGTACCCTCTACTTAAACAAATTATTTCAATGTGCCCTGTGTAAGTATCCCTAGAAACATGGCATGTTACCCAAGTATACAAATTGAGAATCTACAGATGTGTCCACCTAGACCTTGGCTCAGATGTGGATTTCTTATAAAACCAATACCATACAATATTGCGATATATTAACAAGACCCTTGACAGTGTACACCTCTGAACACACTATTAGGTGGCTACATTTATAGGATGGGCACCTTTGGGCAGAATATCACAAAATCATGTTTTTCATAAAAGCTGGTAGTCTTGTACCACACTTCTTGAGATGAAAGGTAAGGAAGGACACAATTGTGGTTTTTAATAAATAGTCAATTTATGTTCACTAACCCTTTAGTTTACTATGTGTATCCTTCTTCTAAAAGGTATCAAACCTGCAATACTCTTATTGTGTTTCTCTTAATGAGAGCACAAAACTATCCTTCTTCTAGAATTATTGTCATTCTAACATTTATTGGGGATGTAGTCAATTATTCATTGGATGAACAATAAATCAGATTAATCAATCTGTGTTGGCTCGCAGGTGTCTGAAAACTGCTTTTCTTATCACTCAATTTCTCTTTAATATGAATAGACCTGCTTGACCAGGCCAAATGTGTATGGTTATTGGTTGTTCATTAGTGTTAGGCTAGTTTCCCACTGTGGCATTATACTGTCTGGCGGAGAGCTGATCACTACCCAGCAAATTTTCTGGGATTTGGCCAGAAAATTTGCTGGGTAGTGATCAGATCTTCGCCGGACACCATAATAGTCAATCGGGCTGGTGGACATTCTGGTACCATCTGGCAATGCCAAATCCAGAGAGCTCTTGCCAGCTGTTTGATCAAAACAGCCTGCCAGAACTCCTGTTGGCAGTGTGAAAGAGGCATTAATTGCCGTTATCTTATGTTTTTAGCCAGCTTCTTTCTCAGTTTTTATGTTTATCCTTCATATGACCTAATGTGGCTAGTCTGTGGCTCTGCCATGTTCTCAGGTTCAGTATCGATCATATTAAGATATCTCCATGACAAGGTCTATTGAGACAGCATCGAAAACTTCAGTCAGCAAACACCGCATTAGTCAAGTCTTGTTTTTCATACCATACCTTAAAAATATTGTGATCAGAAAGTATTTCATTCTATCTCATGGAAAAGAGACCAGTGCATAATAACAATTACTCTATGATAATGGTGCGGCAGTAACAATGCCAGGAACAGTACAGTATAAATAAATATGCCCTTTATTGTGGCTCTGTCAAGGTGAAGACAAAAACACCTTTCTTTGCAGCAATGAAATTAGTTACATAAATATTGCATGCATTTAGATGTTACACTTGGCTGGAACTTAACCTATTATATTGTACATTAATTGTTTTGAATAATGGAACAAACTGGGGAAAGTCGTGAAAGTTAAAACACTGATCAATGGGAATTCATAAATAGGTTTCCAGCATAGACTGCTAGAAGCTATAATCTCACATCCACCGCCTTAATTTAATATTACAGCAAAAAAAAAAAAAAAAATGAATGTAATTGCACAGTTGTTTCTACATGATAAAATAAATTGTAATTATTTAAAAAAATTATGTATAAAAAAATATATTTCTACTGCTACTACTACTATCACTGTTATTAACACTTCCATTCATTTTATTATTATTTATAATTATAATTTATAGTAATAAAAATCATGTTCTTAAGGCCTCATGTACACGACCGTTCCATTTTTTGCAGTCCGCAAATTCCGGATCCGCAAAACACGGAAGCCAACCGCGTGCCTTCCGCAATTTGCGGAACGGAATTGGCAGCCCTTTGTAGAAATGATATACTTGTCTGCAAAAACGGACAAGAGTAGGACAGGTTATTATTATTTTTTGCGGCGCTACTTAACGGAGCAATGGATGCGGACAGCACACGGCTGTCCGCATCTTTTGCGGCCCCATTGAAGTGAATGGGTCCCAACCCACCGCGGCTCTGATGCTGACCAAAACAACGGTTATGTGCATGAGGCCTAACAATATTAATATTCTCTAGTTCAGTTAAATTCTTCAAAATATTCTGCAGCAGTGCACAGATATTGTCATCCTTTTTGATTTGGACTCTCTGAATTTATTGAAATCAAATCTGACACCTAATTTGATCAAATTGGACGCAAAATGAATTTTGGGAAATTTGCTCATCACTAATCGTCAGTATATCATTAAAAACCTCACTACCAGCTCCTATGTCTTCATTTATAGCCCGTGTATTGTATAAATGTCACTATATTACTTAGAAGTTTATCCAAGCAGTGGCTGGAGAATCCATATAGTTTTACCTAAATGGTCAGCCAATTGTTTTATGTGGTATTTAGATATGTGATGTGGAACGACTTCAGACATCAGGTACATACAGCAGATAGATATTGAATTTGGTGGGTACACAGTAATGCTCTCATTGCCACAAATAGTTCATGGGAGATCCCAGGAGACGTATCACCCATACCAGCTTGTCTGCCAATAAGAGTAGGATTTGTTCAGATGGACAACCATTTAATAAATTGGGGTTTCAAATTAGGTTTGCAATACATGTTTTAATGTTGTGGATTTTTGTACCAAGATCAAAAAACTTTAGGCGACATCTTGAAAGTTTTTGCATGGAAGTGGTTCCAATTAAACTCCAAACTTGTAAAAAAAAATGCACATTTTGCTGACCTGAATTATTTTAAAGTTTGCCCGTCTAATTTTAGGACTCATTGAAGGGGTCTCCTTTGGCCATCCTTCCATTTCTATATGTTCCTGTAGGCATCCCTCATCTTCTGCCTTTCATGACTTTGTTTGGTCATTACTTTTCTCATAATTTTAGGGACTGTATATGACAATAATGATTTTTCATATATTGTTTATTTCTTTAGCAGTAGCTCTCCTGTAGGGGGTGTTAGTTGACCTGTAAAGCCGTATTACAAAAAAAAAAACTCCTTTTTTTCTCCTCTAGAATTTATTACCATTACTATAGTGCATATTCAACGTAATTTGGTGTATAAGAACAATGCTCTATTAGCAAAAAAAAAGCAATATCCACAGGATGGTCAATTACCAACAGTAAATAGTTATTATGTATGAATGAAATTGCTTGTGGCTTATTATATCTGCAGGCTTCTATTCTCTCCGTTTTTTTTCTTCTTTCATTTTACTCATTATAGTTTAGAAAGTACAGTAGTAAAGAATAGCAGCATTTCCCATGGTCTTTTGCAAGCTATATTTTCTAACTGAAAAATAATTTAAGAGAATGTAATGTAGAGATTCTGCGTATAGAAACTTTTAGCAAAGGAGTTCCCTTTCTACCTGATAAAGTCTACACTATAGTGTTGAGTCTTTGACAGCTTATATATGGACACCTTTTTAGTTCATAATAAATCACCATAATTGTTGATTCAGGCAAGCAGAATTGATTGGCATATTATGTGTTATTGATTTAACTATGTAGAACAAGCTCAATGATTTGGTGGTCCATTGGAAAGCTGAATTCAATGGGTGTTGATTTACAGTATGTAATTATATGTGCTAACTTCAGGACCATAAAGCTGGCTAATGTTGAGTAGAAGACCTTTTGGTTGGCAAGTAACATTGTAGATCTCTTCAGGAATGTGCTTCTTTTTTTATGGAGGCAGAAAGGTGAGCAGCAGCTGGAGACCAACATTGCCATCTCTCTCAGGAAAAAACAATTTAAAAATCCAATTTGTCAGATTTTTCCTGAAAATGAACATCCAGGTGTGTCTAACCAACCCTATATATATTAGGTGTCATGAGGAAGAATATCACCAGCGTGATTTCCCCTAAGAGCCGAAAGGTTTCTGTTTTAAGTCTATGGCTGACTTCATTTTGAATGCAATAGAAGTGTGTAAATGCTCCAATATGGTAATTGTGTTATCTCAGTCCCTTTTGCCACAAGGATTAAGTACAGTATTAGGGCTCATGCATACGACCGTATGTATTTTGCTGTCCGTAAAAAACAGATCCTCAAAAAATACGGATGACGTCCGTGTGCATTCCGTATTTTGCTGAACGGAACAGCTGGCCCCTGATAGAACATTACTATTCTTGTCCGTAATGTGGACAATAAGAGGACATGTTCTATTTTTTGTGGAACGGAAATACGGACATACGGAAACGGAATGCACATGGAGTAACTTCTGTTTTTTCTTTGCTGCCCCGTTGAAATAAATGGTTCCTTATACGGTCCGTAAAAAAAACCTGGAACAGACACGAAAAGAATATATGTTTGTGTGAATGAGCCCTTATAGGAAAGATATGTTTTTATTCTTGATTGAAAGACTTTAAAGCCATCATCCCCATAGATGCATCATGTATGTGTACTCCTATGTGCACTTCTCTCTCCATTTTAGCGTATGGGTTCAACTGTTCCCATATCTCCCATAGATCATAATGGAGAGATCATCAATGATTTACCTGATGTCTTTCTTACCCTCTCTTTCTCCACCACTGGGCACTTTGGATTGCTGAATGAGGGTCAAAGAAACCTCTAATTTTCGACAAGTCCCATTGATAAAATATAAATGTCTAAGGTTGTAATACCCCTTCATTGCTATTGGACAGGTAGAGATTTACAGCTACTATACACCTCTGAAGCTGCACATTTTAGCGAGTAAATTGGATTTTGCACTTGGAAACATAAAATCCAGCATGTGTCAGCTGTGATTGCTAAAATTGTAGAATTAAGGGGTCTTCTATCGATCATAAATCACTGCGAAAGGTGAGCCACAATGATATGCAACTGACAACACTGGCTAATCCCTCAGGCTGATGTTAAGAACTGAGACTTTAGCCAATGTATTACAGTCAGGAACACATCGGAGCCCTTTTGCACCACCGTCAAGGTATCTCAGTGTGGCATAGGTTCCTACCACTAGACTACCTATGGTGTGTGAACACGGTCTGAAAGGTGCTAAGATCCAGCTTAGAGACAAGCTCCCACATACCTCCATAGTGAGATCACTCAGGCAGTGGGAGAGATGATAAGGCTGTAACCCCCACCCGTAACATGCCATCCACACATTATCCCATCTTGTGTAGGATGCCTTTGTGGTGCATGTGGTCTGCTGCCGACATCCTCCATTGTATGCATTTTTGCTGGGGATTGCCGTTAGCAATGGATCACATGAGGAGGAATTGCTCCCCCGGTTATAAACACGCTACATTGTTTAGGGTTTTTGAGCGTTTCCTCCCATTTAGGCCACTTTGTTTCAGTTATTGATCTTCTATCAATCCCCAAAGACATTAGATTGACATATATTCTATGGCGATGGACAGCTTTATTTAATTTCAAGACATGTTTTGATGTTATACTATAGGATGGAGGTCTGGTTCTTGAGACCCCATCTGATTGCTAAGAGGAAGATACCTGATCAGCTCTGCTTGGATCTTCTTGGAGAGCAGAGTGAGTTGTGTACTGGCCCATTAAATGTCCGTGTGAGCCTGTACACCAATTACTCAGTGGTCCAGGGTGACCCAGTCATAATTGAACGGCAGAGCTCTCAGCTGAGCAGTTCTGCCATTATGAAATGGACAGTTGCATGTTAAAACATTTAACAGGTATCTACCATGGCTACTTGATACATATCTACTATTATAACACTATAAAAACTTAAATAAAGCACTATAATATTTTATTCGAATACATCAGGTTATTATATCATCTTATAATTCTCTTATTGGTGTCATTGCTAGTCGTACCAGTAACTCATTTAATGTTTGCGTTAATTCAAGGTTTATTAGCCAGGGCTAACTTTTAATGGCAGTCATTGAACTTGTGCACTTGGTGGAATGACTTCTTAATATCCAGCAGACGTTGGTCAACCTGTCATAAAACTCCAGGGCTTGGCTATTATTCTTCACCCTTTCATTTTTTCAAAGTCGTTTGAGTTTCTCTGCCACTACTCTTGCTGTCAAGTCTTGCACCAACTTTCCCTTTTCACACTACATTAGGTTCTTTCCTAATTGATTATACCACTAGTTGTCATTGGGGCAAGGTCACATAGCTTCTGTCACATTTTTTCTTCTTTTTTTTTTCTTTAGTCTCTATGTATTGTTTTTTTTTACCTAAGCCAACAAGTTGGAAGCACAGATGTCACAGGTTTTATTGTATAATTTACTATATGTGTGCGCAGCTTTGTCTTCCTGGTGTATAGTGCTATGATGTCATTCAGAGTTTTTGAACTGTAATATTAACATTGCAGCAAGTTATTTGCCATTTAGTATAACTAGGTGAATTTCTGTTTCAGTATCCACCAAGATAGGTGCAGAAAATGGGGATGCTTGCCATTTGCTAAATTTGTTTGTTATCAACCAGTTTTTCAGACCATTAAAAACAAATTAAAAACAAATCTTAACCTAGAATGTGCCAAAAGACAAGCAAAAAACAATCAAATAAACTTTGGCATGCAATCTTCGGACTGTATATTCTTTGATAAGTGTTTGTGCAAGGGTGAAATCTACATTAATGCATATATACAACATTAAAGAGGTTGTGCGGGTAGTTTATATTGATATCATCAGGATAGGTCATCAATATGTGATTGGCTGGAGTCTGACACCATGCGAGCACTGCTTCCTCTTCATTACACTGCCCGTTGTCAATTGAATTGAGCGAGTACTTATACAGTAATTACACTACGCCGCTGCCACAGGGAAGACAAGGCATAGTGTAATGAAGAGGAAGCCGCGATTGCATGCAGCGCCACCTCCTCTTCAAAAAAAGCTGATCAGCAGGGATCCTGTTTTCAGACCCCCACCGATTAGGTATTGATGACTTATGTCTGGGGAGACAAGGATTGGGCTGTTAGATTTAAAGGGTTATTCCATTCAGGACAGTTATGACATAGCCACATAATATTCTATGAATGTCCAATAATGGTGGGTCTCACTTCTGGTGCCGGGTCCTATGGGAAATGAACCCTATCATGTGCTGCCGTAAATGGAGAAGAGTCCCCGTATGCATATCTCTCTCAATTTACTGTTTTGGACTTTCAAAAATAGCCTAGTAAGCTTCATTTGGAGAGGGGGGGGGGGGGAGAGCGGTCCATCTCTGGATATGACATAAATGTTCAGATGAGACAACCCCTCTTAACATGTTGTCCTTTTGTTCTCAAGTGCTCTGAGGGATACCACCCCTCGTGCCCGCTTTACGTCAACTACGTCGAGCTCACGAGACGCGGTATGGTCACTGGTTACCAAGACATGATGCTACACCCTCCCGAAGGAGCATGTAAGGTCAGCTTGGTACAGTTTACACCGACTCCTCCTGTCCACATGAGCACAGAGAGGCAACAAGTTGAGGGACCCTGGTCACAACCACAGTGAAACAGCGCTTCCTCAGCCCGGGAAATCTGCCACCAGCTTCTCGTTTGATATAAGCCTGGTCCTCTAACGGGATTATATAGGGTGAGAAACCAAACCGAGGTAGCTTATAACTAGGCCGAAACATGGACGTGGGGATTCGTGATCGAGATACAAGACAGCACAAGATTAAATAATATGTTTAATCGCCTTAAGGGCACACTAGATAACACACTATACACAAAGAATATATACCGTGGTCTGTCATTATGAATACAGGTAGTATGGTACAAACAGGATTACACAGAGTACAAGTCAGTTACCGGGTAGATTAATGTTCCTTTGGGTTATGATGATGGAATAGTCCTTGGCTGTGGTCACGTGGGGGCAGTGATGTCAGCAGTTTCCAGGTCTCACCAAACACATAGCACGATGTGACACTCTTTCAGAGAAAGATGCCGCCCGCTGGCTTGCATGGGCTTTTGACCTGTAGCCGGTCGCTCCCCTCTCCGCCTCTGGGAAGAGTCCCCTCCTCCACTTCTGGTCTGGCAGCCAAGGACCCACAAAATACATTAGGGCCCATAGCTCCAAGCCAGGAGGTCACAAGGAGATGGTTCTGGTACCAACAGACCTGCCTGGGTTCCGGCTACAATTAGAGTCCAAGCATGGCACGTTATTGGATTTCTGTGAGGAGATATGTATATCTCCCTTTCCTAGACTCCCACCACCACACTAAGACCACAGGCCTGTTCATTGTAGCCACAGGGACACAAATATGTATCCGGTTTGTGCCTGTCATAGCCGGGCGATTCATAATTCCTTTTAAATCGCCGGTTCCATGCTGTCTGCTAGATTTGATTGAACTGGAGAATGGCTTAGACCTCATGCTAAGAGATTCTTCCTGTTACATTGGCTTGGGTCCTGGCTGACTGGATGAGGTGTGAATTTGTACGCATGTGGCCTTCTTGAAGCCAGAACCCCTGTGGAGTTCACTACCTCCGCTATCTGACAAGTAGAGGGTTGAAGTGAGAACTTATTTTGCATGTACACTGACAAAGGTGAATCAGATAAACATCATGGTTGCCAGTTGCATTTACAAACACCGAGCAGCAGCAGATTGTTGGCTCCTCACTCAATGGTGGTGAAGAGCTGCATTTACATTCAACGATCACCTCAATACTATGAGAACAAGCATTTGCTATTGCGATGGATCATTCTCATACAGCTGCGTTGTTTCTGGGCAGCAGATTGCTGTTTAGACAGCACAATCAGCTGCTCAGAAAGAAAAATTTAGGTGCCTGTACTAACGGCAGGATCACACGGAGAATGAGCGTTCTGCTTATTCATTGGATGATTGGCGGTACCTTTGCACTGACAGATTGTCAGGAATGATCATTTGCAGGAAAGTTTGTTCCTGCTAATCTGCCCATCTAAATCATCCTCTCCTCAAAAAAACACATGTAAGGTCAGCCAACCAAATTTTTATGTGTATAGGGTGGTTGGGTAACTGTTGTCCAAATGTTCAGCAATCTAGACTATATACTGCAAACTGCTTACTCATCAACTGCAAATGAGAAATGTTAAATATGGGACCTTTCAGCACCCAAGGGGGTTACAAAAATCTATTAAATAAACAGCACTGTTTCTGAAGGACAGACTTTTTTCTAAGGCAATCCCTTTTCTTCACGACGCACAAACAAGGTAGTCCCAACGAGTGACTAACTCAGGTCCTCCCCATCTACAAATTTCATGCTAAAATGCTGAATGCTGAAATACCAGCATTCCACGGCACAATTCTGACCTATATATCCTGTAATACATTTAATGTAGGATTACCGATACTTAGGTACACAAAACTATTACTGTATCATTTATAATTTTACAGTGGTGCTAATCATTTTCAGAATGTATCTACTCTCGGACAGCGGGGGTGCTCCCAGATTCCAGCATTTATGATCATTGTCTGTATTACCTTTACTAATGCATAATAAATTATAGACAATACCCGCCGATGTGTTATTAAGAACTCCCTAATCATAGATATCTGACTTCCCGGTAGCCATTTAAATAACATAAGTCCTGAGCCCAAGGAGGGTAGTACATTAAGAAGTGACTCACGCGTTTCCTGGAGTCTTGTGATTGCTTTGTTCAGAGTGGAAAAAAATAGCAAAATCAAAAAGAAGCAGGTAAGCTAACACAAACATCTTTAATGCTGTATTTTTTTTTTTTGCAATATTATCTTTCCAGGCATCATTTGATAATGGTGCAGCAGGTGATGCATTAAGTTGAGATGTACACCGTAAGACTATTTTCTTCCTTAGTTTGCGGACAGATCCCTTTGTGTGCTGTGTGCAGAGATTGCCTCTGTAATTGGTGGCTGACAACCACACAACCATGCTGCGTTACCGTGAGCAAGTAAAAAGTAGCAGAATACAAAAGGAAGGGGAAAAAGCAACCCAATGTCAGCTTTTATAGTTAGTTTGTTTCACACGGGGTGACTAATTGACTGAAATTTGATTGTGGCGTACAATGCTAAGTTAGACTTAGACTCCTGTAAGTGGCGGAAAAAGAATTCAATGAACATCTGCTTTAAATTAACACCTTGAATGGAGTTCATACTGAATAATGATATAAAGGAAATCAATTAGTGATTGTGGCATCATTAAAGGGCTAGATCACCTTTTACAAACCCCTTTATTAGAAAGGTATCCCAGAAATGAGCTGATTACAGTTTATCCCGCTGTCAGGACCCCAAATTATAATTTACAATGGAAAGAAAGTCCAGCAGTAAGTACTTCACTACTTTATGGCACCTCCACAGGGGAAATGAGGTATTACAGGAGAACAAGGTGATCAGTCCTCCAAAGATGTTGTTTGAAATATTTTTTTTTTTGCTTTGTCTCATTAATGGCGAAAGGCACTGATACGGAATTTAAAAATGGGCTTTCTAAATCTGACAACCCCTTTAAGATCTTTATACAAAGAGGTATGTGTGAGCAGGTGTCACTAAATAAAAATGTCCCTAAGGAAGGTAAATCCTTCTGTCTACCTGATCCTGTTCCCCAAATGCTTTCTAGGGCTTGCTGAATTCTCATTGTGGTATAGAAGGACGCTTTAATGAATGATGAATTTACAAACAGACGATTTGGAGATATTTTTTTCTACCATGTACATGATATATATATATATTTTTTAAAGAGAATAGTAAGAACTGGTCACTTTATGTACTTTTAGAGGCCATGGATTCATTCCAGACAAGTCATTTTTAGTAAATATGTGCATTCATCATAAAATAACAATGCTTGGGCATTTTACTTAGAACCCCATGTTGGGTTGTTCCTTTGTTATTGTTCCCATAAATACATTGACAATTCAATGTTGGGGGTGTGTCCCTTCACAGTTTGACACTGTCTAAGCAGTCTTGACCATTTCCGGCTGTGTATGGACACACCCTAGGTGTCAATGTATTTATTTCTAGAAGGAATACTAGAGGAACAGCACAATATATATCGTACAACAAAAATATGCCCAAGAACATTTTTTTTATATGTAAAATCAAATATTTATTAAAATAGGCTTGTTAGGACAGCTGAAAGGTCCTCTTTAATGCACAGTGCCTCCAGGATAGCCTTGCTAGTTGTAAGAATATATGCAGTAAGGTGTCAATTGTAACACAAAAGGTTATTTATTAGAGGTGAATGAATTGATTGTAAAATTTGGAAATTCGACTCAAATTTTTCAAAAAGGTTGGATTTTTACCGAATTAGAATTTTGTGTGATTCGATTTGGAACAATCAAGGAGAGGAAGAGGTAGAGCGAAAGATAGAGACTTTTCCAGGTAATCAGAACACTATTGGTTTGGGTCAAATTCATTCTAATCACATCCAAAATACAATTTATTATCTCTAGATAAGATAAAACGAAAAAACATCATTTTTAAAATAGCTTTTAATAGCTGATTTTTTTAGATTTGCTTTCTGTTTAAAAAGTAACAAGAATCATTGCAGCACATTTCACTACATCCTCCATCATTGGTGATCATTAATAGTAGGAGAATTAGTAACAGCAGTTTTTGAGTTTTTTTGTTTACTTTATAGGAAGAGACATAGTATATACAGTATATAGCGTACGGGGGGTTTCTGGTGAGTAATGCAGCCACTACACTTTTAATTGCCAGGTTCTGCGAACTTACCTTTGTTGCCTTGCTTGACAAGCAATAATTCTTGCACGCTGTAGTGCCAGGGGAGAACAGAGTTGTTTGGTGCCGTATATGTGTATTTTTCTTTTCCCTCAGTGGAACAATTGTAAGGAGCGCTCTTTGTGCTATTTTCCAATCTTCTAATTGCTTTTGTCTGGAAGGAGCACCTGATATACAAGCCAAAGCTAAAATAAGATGGCTCGGGACCTAATAATTTTCTGGAAATCATGAAAATGATCATTAAAATGTACTTTATTCCCGCTTTTCTTCATATTTATTGCTTAGATAGAAGACCAAATGGTAGCTATTGGGTGTTTTAATTGACATTTAATGAGATTGCTTTTTTTTTATGGGTACGGCCATGCTATTATGCTGGTATTTACCTCATTGTTTCGTGAGAAGGCGAGGAGAAATCCTCGTCAAGGTTAGAGTAATAACCGGCAGCTTTATCACCCTTAAATCACTGAGTCGTGCAGCCTTCGGTTGTACTTGGAACAGGGCGCAATGGAGATAGCTTTAATAGCAAACTCATTGTCATGTGCGGTAGCAGAGGGAAGTATGTTTATTCATAGTCCGCGATTGCTTATGATCTCCGGATTTTAAAGACTTGCCCCTGGAAGTGTTGATTGATTCTAAGTTATTGACCAGGCGGTTCCAGGATTCTTGGATATAGTTCACACCACTGATCTGCGCTCTTAGACCAGGAACATGAAGATCACTGGGACGTTTTGCACCAAATCTATTAAAAGGCACAAGTCTTTCATTAATTTGCTGCACTTTGGATTGCTTAAAAGTCCCAAAAATGTACTCTATGGCTCACATTTATTAATCAGTTTACTTTTGGCATGAACTGTGCCTTAAGGGATAATGCTGGTAGTGATGTCACAGTGCTGGGATAATGCTGGTAGTGATGTCACAGTGCAGGGATAATGCTGGTAGTGATGTCACAGTGCAGGGATAATGCTGGTAGTGATGTCACAGTGCAGGGATAATACTGGTAGTGATGTCACACTGCTGGAATAATGCTGGTAGTGATGTCACAGTGCAGGGATAATGCTGGCAGTGATGTCACAGTGCTGGGATAATGCTGGTAGTGATATCACAGTGCTGGGATAATGCTGGTAGTGATGTCACAGTGCTGGGATAATGCTGGTAGTGATATCACAGTGCTGGGATAATGCTGGTAGTGATGTCACAGTGCAGGGATAATGCTGGTAGTGATGTCACAGTGCAAGGATAATGCTGGTAGTGATGTCACAGTGCAGAGATAATGCTTGTAGTGATGTCACAATGCTGGGATAATGCTGGTAGTGATGTCACAATGCTGGGATAATGCTGGTAGTGATGTCACAGTGCTGGGATAATGCTGGCAGTGATGTCACAGTGCTGGGATAATGCTGGCAGTGATGTCACAGTGCTGGGATAATGCTGGCAGTGATGTCACAATGCTGGTATAATGCTGGTAGTGATGTTACAGTGCTGGGATAATGCTGGCAGTGATGTCACAATGCTGGTATAATGCTGGTAGTGATGTCACAGTGCAGGGATAATGCTGGTAGTGATGTCACAGTGCAGGGATAATGCTGGTAGTGATGTCACAGTGCTGGGATAATGCTGGTAGTGATGTCACAATGCTGGGATAATGCTGGTAGTGATGTCACAGTGCAGGGATAATGCTGGTAGTGATGTCACAGTGCAGGGATAATGCTGGTAGTGATGTCACAGTGCAGGGATAATGCTGGTTGTGATGTCACAGTGCAGGGATAATGCTGGTAGTGATGTCACAGTGCAGGGATAATGCTGGTAGTGATGTCACAGTGCTGGGATAATGCTGGTAGTGATGTCACAGTGCAGGGATAATGCTGGTAGTGATGTCACAGTTTTGGGATAATGCTGGTAGCGATGTCACAGTTCTGGGATAATGCTGGTAGTGATATTACAGTGCAGCGATAATACTTGCAGTAAAGTCACAGTGCTGGTATAATACTTGTAGTGATATTACAGTGCTGGGATAATACTTGTAGTGATGTCACAGTGCTAGGGTAATACTTGTAGTGATGTCACAGTGCTAGGGTAATACTTGTAGTGATATTACAGTGCTAGGATAATACTTGCAGTGATGTCATAGTGCTAGGGTAATACTTGTAGTAATATTACAGTGCTGGTATAATACTTGTAGTGATATTACAGTGCTGGGATAATACTTGTAGTGATGTCACAGTGCTGGTATAATACTTGTATTGATATCACAGTGCTAGGATAATACTTGTAGGGATGTCATAGTGCTAGGGTAATACTTGTAGTGATGTCACAGTGCTAGGGTAATACTTGTAGTGATATCACAGTGCTAGGGTAATACTTGTAGTGATATCACAGTGCTAGGGTAATACTTGTAGTGATGTCACAGTGCTAGGGTAATACTTGTAGTGATATCACAGTGCTAGGATAATACTTGTAGTGATGTCACAGTGCTAGGATAATACTTGTAGTGATATCACAGTGCTGGGATAATACTTGTAGTGATGTCACAGTGCTGGGGTAATACTTGTAGTGATGTCACAGTGCTAGGGTAATACTTGTAGTGATATCACAGTGCTAGGGTAATACTTGTAGTGATATCACAGTGCTAGGGTAATACTTGTAGTGATGTCACAGTGCTAGGGTAATACTTGTAGTGATATCACAGTGCTAGGATAATACTTGTAGTGATGTCACAGTGCTAGGATAATACTTGTAGTGATATCACAGTGCTGGGATAATACTTGTAGTGATGTCACAGTGCTGGGGTAATACTTGTAGTGATGTCACAGTGCTAGGGTAATACTTGTAGTGATGTCACAGTGCTGGGGTAATACTTGTAGTGATATCACAGTGCTAGGGTAATACTTGTAGTGATATCACAGTGCTGGGATAATACTTGTAGTGATGTCACAGTGCTGGGATAATACTTGTAGTGATGTCACAGTGCTGGAATAATACTTATAGTGATGTCACAGTGGTGGGATAATGCTGCTAGTGATGTCACAGTACACGTATAATACACATTGTGATTTTCTGGCACAGGAATACAACATTTGCACACTGAAAACAAAGAATATAAAGCATAATCATATCACACTCCAATATATGATGTCACAATGCAGTAATGGTGTGGACGGTATGGAAAACGATGGCTCTATAATAAAATTTAGAATGAGACCATAAATGTACTTAATAAATGTCTGACTTGATACCTGGGATTCCCAGCGGTCAGCATACAGATGTGCAAGACATGCAGCTTCAGAGGGGCCCTGCAGTCAGGGAAGCCTACTGCCTCTATAAAGGCACTTCCTACGGAGGAATTATTCTGGAGAATCATTACAGGGATCCTATCTCATTCTCCCCAGATTAGCAGTTGGAAAAACAAGGTCCCATGTACGGTTCTGTTGCCTATGTTTACCCTAGATATTTCCACCAAATGCTTTGCATTATGATGTAAGACAAGATGAACTCTATAGAAGTATTAGTGGATTCAATATCTTTTCAGTACTGCAGTGACACCTGCAGGATATAACATGTTACTGCACACTGTGACCTTAAAACATTTACCGATCTGTTCATATATGTCATACTAAACAATTTACTATCAATAATTAGGTAAAAACAACAACAATATACCAGTATATTACATGAGGAGTCCAGGCGCTGAGTCCTTTATACAATGAGACCAGTAAAAAGCTGCAATTCATTGAGAAGGAAAGTTGATTAGTAAAACGCGTTGAATGATTTCAAAGCAGCATAGGTTACAAAATCAATTTCTATCTTGTAAATCAAACTAGATGCAGGCAAGAAATGTCATAAAGGCCTAACGTTATTGATCCCATAAGAAAAATGTAGCATGTACAGGAATTATCCTGATAATGTGGAATCTACTTTTCCTGTATAGATTTTCATACTACATTTAAAGCTCAGGGGTTTCATGGATGGAAGATTGTAAATGACGCAGGGATTGGGAAACACTTAGTTATGGGGAAAGCATTGTTAACCAGAACAACTATATTCAGATATTTTTTTTTTGCTTTGTAGACGGATTGGAGTAAAATTTATTTTCGACTTCTAAAGATATTTCAATACTTTTGTTATACAGCCGATTAGCAAAATTCTGATCTAATAAACCATTTATTTTAATTGGAAATGTGTAATGCTTTATTTGTCCTGTAGGCAAGTTCCACCAAGGCGTAAATTGGGATTCATTTGTTATTGTGGTAGGGGGCATCTAATCCTCTGTAGTGGATATATGTAAGGGTACCTGTGATTCATCTTCTTCCCTAGAAGGGGCTCTACGGGAATTAAGGCTCTGCAGGCTCCACCCCTTTAAATAGAAGGTCATGCACACCTGCTCCGCACTGTCTCCCACAACTCCATGTTCCGGTCCCCGGACTCTATACATCGGGTGGTGCATGGTCACATGCTCTGCTGCAGCCAATAACTGGCTTCAGCGGTAATGTGCCGCTTGTGGCCATGTCACCGTTGAAGCCAGTTATTGGCTGCAGTGGAGCATGTGAAAATGTCTTTATTCCTGTAGAACCCCTTTAAAGGGAACCTGTCACCGGGATTTTGTGTATAGAGCTGAGGACATGGGTTGCTAGATGGCCGCTAGCAGGTCGCAATACCCAGTCCCCATAGCTCTGTGTGCTTTTAATGTGTAAAAAAATAATAATAATAATGATTTGATACATATACAAATTAACCTGAGATGAGTCCTGTCCCTGACTCATCTCACGGACAGAACTCATCTCAAGTTAATTTACATATGTATCAAATTATATATATATTTTTTTTACACAATAAAAGCACACAAAGCTATGGGGACTGGGTATTGCGGATGTGCTAGCGGCCATCTAGTGACCCATGTCTTCAGCTCTATACACAAAATCTTGATGACAGGTTCCCTTTAAGACTCTTCACATCCCTTTTTTTTCTCTTGTCAGTTGTATGGTCTTGACAGATAGAAGCGAATGCTATACTGTTCTATGCATAACCTATTGACTTACATTGTAAAAAAATAAAATAAAATGTGGCATAGATTTTTTAAGAATTTTAGCTTTTTCAATACAGTTAGTTCAGTTTTACTAATACAAACCCCTAAATATCCTGGGCAGACATGATTATTGCTGCCTGCAGTGGCCACAAGGGGAGCCTTGGAGCTTACTGCATAGGGATTACACATTCAACTCAATAATAAAACAGCTTGTGGTAAGCGCCCCCTAGTGGTGACTATTACATACAATCTGTATACTGGAGACCATTCTCCGTCTAGAACATGCCCACCCTGTCCAGCCCATTTACACTTTCCAAGATGTTTCCGACGCCTCCTGTCATGACCCGACCCCCCGGAGCCGTTGCCTTTGAAGCCCAAGTATATGACTGAACTCTACAATGATCAGTTATTCTGCCTTTCATTCACATTTAAATGGACATTTTATGTTCAAGGGCAACTGTGATCTTAACCCAGCCTCAATAAAACTCAAGCCTTTCATTTTTCAGCGCTTTGGGAAATTAAAAGTGACTGCACTAATGTTCAATTTACTCCTTCACTGTCAAGGTCAGATCTCATTTTCCAATCAATACCTCGGCTGATACATACAGTACATGGAGGCTGATTGTTTCATCACTCCCTCTTATTGAATTATCAGGCACAATACAAATAAACCCGGGAAGTTCAGACTTTTTGGTTTAATGAGTACTAATCTTTTTTTTGTTTAATGAGTTTCAGAATTAATCATATTTTAGAATAATAATTGCATGTAATTCCTTATAATCATAAATATGATATACGGTATACAGTAACATCCAATTATAGAGGATTGTACAGAGAAAGACCCGGAGAGTCACAGTGGTGACATCTGTTGATGTGGTCCAATGCCGATAAGCCCTGTCCATATAGCATCAGGACCAGACTCCAAACTGCTCTGCACAGGGGACAGTGGGTCATCTGAAGGGCCCCATGTAATGCAAGATTCCCCATGGCTTTCCACAGCAAGACCAGCTAGATGGGTGCAGGAACTCTATCTATCTATCTATCAGTCCAGTAATCTATCTATCTATAGAAACATAGAATGTGTCGGCAGATAAGAACCATTTGGCCCATCTAGTCTGCCCAATATACTGAATACTATGAAGAGCCCTGGCCCTATCTTATATGAAGGATGGCCTTATGCCTATCCCATGCATGCTTAAACTCCATCACTGTATTTGCAGCTACCACTTCTGCAGGAAGGCTATTCCATGCATCCACTACTCTCTCAGTAAAGTAATACTTCCTGATAGTACTGTTAAACCTTTGCCCCTCTAATTTAAAACTGTGTCCTCTTGTAGCAGTTTTTCTTCTTTTAAATATGCTCTCCTCCTTTACCGAGTTGATTCCCTTTATGTATTTAAAAGTTTCCAACATATCCCCTCTGTCTCATCTTTCTTCCAAGCTATACATGTTAAGGTCCTTTAGGGTCCATTCACACGTCCGTTGTTTCTTTCCTGATCTGTTCCGTTTTTTGCGGAACAGATCTGGACCAGATCTGGACCCATTCATTTTCAATGGGTCCTGAAAAAAATCGGACAGCACAATGTCTGATTTTTTTTCAGGACCCATTGAAAATGAATGGGTACAGATCTGGTCCAGATCTGTTCCGCAAAAAACGGAACAGATCAGGAAAGAAACAACGGACGTGTGAATGGACCCTAAATCTTTCCTGGTAAGTTTTATCCTGCAATCCATGTACTAGTTTAGTAGCTCTTCTCTGAACTCTCTCCAAAGTATCAATATCCTTCTGGAGATATGGTCTCCAGTACTGAGCACAATACTCCAAATGAGGTCTCACTAGTGCTCTGTAGAGCGGCATAAGCGCCTCCCTCTTTCTACTGGTAATGCCTCTCCCTATACACCGAAGCATTCTGCTAGCATTTCCTGCTGCTCTATGACATGGTCTGCCTACCTTTAAGTCTTCTGAAATAATGATCCCTAAATCCCTTTCCCCAGATACTGAGATTAGGACTGTATCACTGATTTTATATTCTGCTCTTGGGTTTTTACACCCCAGGTAAATCTATCTACCTATCTATCTATCTATCTATATTTTATCTATCTATCTATCTATCTGTCAGTCTATCTATCCATCCAGTCAGGGGCGTAGCGATTAGGGGATACAGAGGTAGTATTCGCTACCTGGCCCAGGAGCCTGAGGGGAGCCAAAGACCCTTGAGCCACATAAGAAGACACTGGTATTATAGAAAGTGCATGCTGGTCAAGTTACACCTCTGGCTGGAGGGAAGGGGTCAAGAATTTGGCATAAAGGTGTAAAGGAGAGGGGGGGGGCGTTTCAATTGATGCCTTAGGCAATGGCTATGTGCTTCCCTTCCCGTGGCCACAAAGCACTGAGGGGAGGTGGGCCCAGGGCCCATGTGCCTTTAGCTATGCCCCTACATCCAGATCTATCTATCTATCCATACAGTTATCTATCTTTCTTTCTATCTATGCCTTTGTCCTGTAGATTCCGTTATCCCATCTCCTGACTCGCCTCTTCCCAGCGTCCTATCGCCCTGACATTCACCCTTGAACACAAATGACAGACATCTAGAACAATGTTCTCACTGTAGTTCCATAGGCGCAGGCCATATTTCTGCCTCTTCTTAATATGTGGTTGGTATCAGGTGTATTGTATAATTAAATGACAGCTTTAAGTGGTAGTTTTCCATATTCTGAGGAAGGAGATTTATTTTAGCAACTAATTACATAAGAGTCAAATGAAGGTCATTATGTGCGAAGAAGGTGTTTTTTTTTTTTTTTTGTAAATGCTTTTGTCTTCATTAAATTCTTAATTTAGGCTTTTGATTAAAATGATAATGAAATGACTGGAAAGTGTGTTAAAAACACAACAGCGTTCCTAACTGTAACTCCAAGACCCAGACTAAGGCCACTATACCTAGAGATGTAGCAGAGCCTGCGGTAATATACAGATGTAGCAGAGCCGACCTCAGTGGGGTAACTCAATGCACTTTGCCAAACTCAGCCCATGGAATAAGCGTGTCTGTTAACGCACCAGGAATTACTTTGTAACCTGCTAGATCTGTAATATTCATGCCTCTAGCTCTTAAAGGGACTTTCTAGGAAAACATACTGAGGCCATCGATCTTTCATCAGCAGGGGTCTAACCACTGGATCCCCATCCTTCATCCTGCCCTTGTGAAATCCTCAGGGGTAGGACCTCCTCCAATTACACATCAATAGCCTATAGAGAGAACAGGTCATGAATGGGCTTTTTCTAGAAAACCCCTTTATGTCAACCTGCAGTCCTATGTAAAACAACAGACTCATCCCTCAAAAACGCAGCTCTGCTACATCGATGCCGCTTACTGGCATATTCATGCTCAACAGACCTTGCTTGACTAGAGTAACTAAATGATTAATGGGCCTAATATTAATAATGTACTCCAAGGGGCTTTAATAATGAATTAGGCTCCGATTAACCCTTTAGCACCTGCATATCTTCTCATTTCCAGCATGGATTAATAAACCTCATTTTGCTGGATTTCTTTTATCCCACCAAATGATTTTGCGGGCTATAAGTATGTAATTATGTTGATTCCAGTCTGTAGCAGTGGGCGAAGGATATCGTTACTCGTGGTTAATGCTCTCACGTTAATAACGGGAATGTGGTACATAAGGTGACATTAAGGGCAAATGAAATCCAGCTTCCACTGGCTGCAGCACGCGGCTTGTAAAAACCACCGTATTACTATTTAATGATGCCTCAGTATTCTTTATTAAATTTTTTTTATAAATGAGCGACCGTCGCTTTAAGCAGAGGTGTTCTACCTTATTAAAATAAAAAAATCTGAGGAAATCAGCTGCACAGGGGACAGGGGTTAAAGGGCTTTTCTACAAGGAAAACATTGATGGCCTATCTCCAGGATAGATCATCAATATCAGATCGGTGGGGGTGTGACATCGGACACTGCCACCGGTCAGCTGTTTGAAGAGCATACCGAGCACAGCGCCACCCATTGTATAGTGGCTGTGCTTGATATTGCAGCCCAGGACCATTCGCTCAGTCTGACACTATGAGCACTGTCTGGACAGACCTCCAATTGATAACCCCTAGTTGTCAATGTATTCATACATTTCTAGTAGGGATAAGACAAGGATGCATCGTTCTACGAAAATATGCTCCAGTGTCGGTTAGTGTAATCAGTGTACCTTAAAAATTAGATTAGATTGTCTTGAGAGAAAAACAAGTACAGATGTAGCAGAGCTGATATTGTTATTGTGGTGACTCTAAAACTGAACTGCACTAGTATCACTGTGTAACAGATTGTAATATCTTGGCAGGTTGAATTAAACCATAAGAACCCAGCTCTGCTACATCACTAACGGGAAGTAGTATGTACCACTCAGGTAGCTGATATTACACGTGCTGGATATGTATGCCTTAGCATAAGGATGTCACAGACATGTAATATATGTATTCAATATGCTGTTTGTCTTCTTGTATCCATTCTGTATTGTGGTCCCAATTCCCAGATATATTTGTAAAATCATCTTGTCCTGTCCTTATTAGTCCCTGAGGCTACGAGCATTTGTTCCTTAATAATAACTTTGATTTATATTTTATAGTAACGGGAAAAAAAATAAAGTAAAAAAACAACAACAATCACGGAAGTGTACGGGAAGTCTCATTATTCATTTAATCCTTTACTTAGAAAAGATTGGCATTTCTAGAACCACACAAGTCAGAATAGCACAGTCCAGGATTACATCAACCTGGATCGGAATACTTTGCCAATTGCATGCAATTAAAGGGATTCTGTCACCTCCCCTAAGCCAAAAAACGATTTTAAAGCAGCCATGCAGCACAGCTTACCTGGATTAGGCTGTGCTCTTTTATCTTGAAATCCGTCCAGCAGTTACTGCAAAAAACGACTTTGATTGATATGTAAATGTGTCCTGAAGGTGCCCAGAGGGGCGTTTTGTTCTTCTTAGAGAGCCCAGTACCGCCCCTCTTACAGTGCCCAGCCCGCCTTCCTTGCACTGTCTATCCGCCCCCAGCCTGCCACAGCCTCTCCTCCCTCTCCTCCCCCTCCCTCACGCCGAACGAACTCTCGCACAGGCGCAGTACCCACTGAGGGCTGCGCCTGTGCGATCAGCAGGAGACTGAGGGCAGGAGCTTCATCCTCGTCACTAGGCATGCGCCAAGCCCAGTGATGTCCGATGCTCGCTCTTCCCTGCTGACTGAGGGAAGAGCGAGCATCGGACATCACTGGGCTCGGCGCATGCCCAGTGACGAAGATGAAGCTGCTGCCCTCAGTCTCCTGATGATCGCACAGGCGCAGCCCTCAGTGGGTACTGCGCCTGTGCGAGACTTCGTTCGGCGTGAGGGAGGGGGAGGAGAGGGAGGAGAGGCTGTGGCAGGCTGGGGGCGGATAGACAGTGCAAGGAAGGCGGGCTGGGCACTGTAAGAGGGGCGGTACTGGGCTCTCTAAGAAGAACAAAACGCCCCTCTGGGCACCTTCAGGACACATTTACATATCAATCAAAGTCGTTTTTTGCAGTAACTGCTGGACGGATTTCAAGATAAAAGAGCACAGCCTAATCCAGGTAAGCTGTGCTTCATGGCTGCTTTAAAATCGTTTTTTGGCTGAGGGGAGGTGACAGAATCCCTTTAAAAATGTAGTATAGCCACTGAGTTATTCAATAAAATCGATCTGCATAGCGCCACCTGCTGTTTGTGATTTTCCTTATTTCTTGTCCACCTCACTGAAGTGGTCGCACACGCTCAGTATAAATCTTCGACTGTCACCAGCCAGATCTACTGTTAGAACTGTGGCAGTTACAGGAAAAGAGCAGAAGATCTCTGGAGCCATGTAAGGTACAGGGCTGGTTAAACCTTGGTAGAAAGAGAACTTTCACCCATGAAACATTAGAGGCAATTGAATAGACAGTGAGAGTTTAGTCTTTAGTTCTTACATTGTATCTGGCCCATTCTATATTTAATAAGCCCGGGAACTAATTGCTGCATGGGGGAGCTGCGTGTAACGTGCGCACATTTCTCCTGTGTGTAATTTGCATGTAACACACGGTCCATGTAATTACAGGAACATTCTCTTGTAGGACTATTAGGGGATTCACAGAGCAAACACCATTGATGGCCTAATTCCCATTCAGTACTGTGTGTATTTATAGTTCCTTTTCAATTTGTGGACAGATGTAGCAGAGCTGACATTATTGTAATCCTTTAAGGCGTCTATGTTAGCTTTCTAAACTAATAATGAGAATAATGATGGGGATTTCTCTTTGTTTGTTTGTTTTAGATATATGGAAAATCAAAGATTAGGGTATCATGATAGGTTAACCCAAATGACAAACTCACCAGCGCTACATATGTTTCTTCTGAAATTATAACAAATTGTAATGTTTCTCACTGGTAATGCTCAATATTTCGGATAAATTATAAGTAGGGATGAGTGAACCCAAACTTTACAGGTTCTGGTTCGGTGTTTGGGTGGTGAGGGAATTCCGTTATGGATTCAGTTGTAACGAAATATAACGGAATCCATAAGACAGAATGATAAACGGAAGCCTTTAAGAAGAATTCTGTTTTGTTCTGTCATAATTGAAGTCTATAGCCGAGCATAATGGATTTCTCAGCCACGTTTTGCCTGAGAAAACTTAAAGGGGTTTTCCAGTAGTTTAATGTTGATGGCCTCTTCAAACATCCGATTGGTAGCAGTGCCCACCAATCAGATATTGATAACCTATTCTGAGAAAATCCTCTCATTTGTGGCCTCCACCGTATATGTAAAATAAATGTTTTACAAACTTTTTTTTTTATATTAAAACACAAGAAAAACGATACGATATGGTATCATTGTAATCGTATTGACGTGGATAATAAAGGTAACAGGTCAATTTTACTGCATAGGGAACACCGTAAAAAAACAAAAAGCTTTCCACTACTTCTTATGCAATATTATTCATATCCAAACATGTCCTGCAAAAAACAAGCCCTCTAACACTATGTGAACACAAAAATGGAGCATCTCTAAAGCCCCTATCACACGGGCGAGTTTTCCGCGCGGGTGCATTGCGTAAGGTGAACGCATTGCGCCCGCACTGAATCCGGACCCATTCATTTCTATGGGGCTGTGCACATGAGCGGTGATCTTCACGCATCACTTGTGCGTTGCGTGAAAATTGCAGCAACCTCTATATTGTGCAATTTTCACGCAGCACAGGCCCCATAGAAGTGAATGGGGCTGAGTGAAAATCGCAAGCATCCGCAAGCAAGTGAGGATGTGGTGCGATTTTCACGCATGGTTGCTAGGTGACGATCGGGATGGGGACCCGATCATTATTATTTTCCCTTATAACATGGTTATAAGGGAAAATAATAGCATTCTGAATACAGGATGCTAAGTAAATTAGGGCTGGAGGGGTTAAAAAAATCAAAATAAAATAAACTCACCTCATCCACAGGTTTGTGCAGCCCGGCTCTTCTTATTTCTTCTTCTTTACGGACCTGGAAGAAAAAGGACCTTTGGTGACGTCACTGCGCTCATCACATGGTCCATCACATGATCAATCACCATGGTGATTGACCATGTGACGGACCATGTGTTGAGCGCAGTGACGTCACCAAAGGTCCTTTTCTCCCAGGTCCTCGAAGAATACAGAAGAGAAATTGGCGGCGCGAACAAGTGGATGAGGTGAGTTCATTTTTATTTTATTTTTTTAACCTCTCCATCCCTAATTTACTTAGCATTCTGTATTAAGAATGCTATTATTTTCCCTTATAACCATGTTATAAGGGAAAATAATAAAATTTACACAACACTGATCCCAAAGCCGAACTTCTGTGAAGAAGTCCGGGTTTGGGTCTGGGTACCAAACATGCCGATTTTTATCAAGCGCGTGCAAAACGCATTAAATCGTGCATTTTCCAGCAATGCACCCGCATCCAATCAAGCCCTCACACGCGACACCCGTGTGAAAAAAGCCAAAGAGTTAACAGAAGTGACTGTAGGAGCTGATATTAGGGGTGTAACCTAGGTGAGGCTACTAGGTCATGTGCTCTAGGTCATGGATGTCAAACTCATGGCCCTCCAGATGTTGCAAAACTACAACTCCCATCATTCCCTGAGAGCTGTAGTATGCCCAGGCATGATGGGAGTTGTAGTTTTGCAACAGCTGGAGGGCCACGAGTTTGACATCCCTGCTCTAGGTGGAGGGTGCCAGAGGGGTGTTAAAAAGGCATTTTGGCTTGGCCAAGGTATCTAGGTTTAGTGCTAGGGGGGAACTCCATCTTTGACCTTGGTGAAAGAAAGTCTAGCTATGGCTCACACTGGTATAGTAGTCAATGGTTGTCCGCCAGCTTTCCTGAAAGTAGATGTATAGCAACTTAAAAGGGGAAAAGAACTGGAGAATGTGCATTTATTGCCGACTTTAGAGGGAACGCAGATATAGGGCCTCATCTATCAAAACTGTAGATCTCTTTGTTGCCCTGGCAGCCAATCAGAGCTCAGCTTGTATCTCCTAAGCTGCACTGGAAAAATGAAAGCTGAGCTCTGATTTGTTGCTATGGGCAACACAACATGACTGCTCTACTGTTCCACAGCCCTGACTGAGGCTTATACAGAGAGTTTTTGGAGAGGACGATCTTCCAATTAGCTATGAGCATAAGCTGAATTAAGACCCACTTTTAGGACAAAAGCATCCCTTTTAGGCATAATTTGTATAAGATATACACAACATGAGCAACCGCCACTTACATGAAGTAGTATTTTGATTACCTATTTCCAGTTTATTAGAGAAGTGGCAGTGGGTTTTTACATAATTCCTACAATTTATGCAGCCGAGACGTCTTCATTTTCAAGTACAGTCCTTAATGCAGGTGCTTTCGCTGGCAAATAATTTAGTGCCAAAGGGCGTGCTGGGTAAATGTATCCTTGCAGCCACAGATGGCTTTATCAAAGATGCCCATATGTAGCAGAGCTGACTGTGTCATCAGTTTTTTTGCACATTGATAACTCTCTGAATGCACACACATATTCTTGTAGATGCTTTCATCACATGTTATTGTTATAGTTACAGAGGAGAGAATCGATCTAAATTCTATTTGGGTAAAAAAAATAAAGAAATAAAAATTTTATTTCTCTCTCTCTTTTTCCCCAAAATAGAAAAAAAAAATCTGAAATACGCCTAAAATAGGCGTATTTCAGGTGCAGATTGCGGAGCAACATTTGCGCAATCTGCGACTTCTCTCCGCTCACGCCATGACTAAAATTGTAAGTTTATTAAGACTGGTGCCCAAAATACCAGTCTTAATAAATGTGCCTCTTAATATTCTGATTCATCTAGCATAGATTTGCCCATCTCTACCAATAGTCTTTCCTTCTAGAAACAAAGCCGCTCGTGTCCTATTCACTTGATGAGCTGCAATTAGAGATGAGCGAATTTCAAAAAAAAATTGATTCTTCTGATTTCGCCCAATTTTTCCAAAAGATCCGAATTTATTTGCGGCAAATTGCGTTAAAAAATGGCTATTTCCGGGCTGCACAGAGCCTTTATAGTGGTGTAGTATGAACTCAGCCTTACAGGTCGATGTTATGGTCAAAAAGAAGCACACACCTTTTACACCTTTTACACCTTTTACACCTTTTACACCGTCATCAGCTGATTCCACATAGATGTCCACAGAACCTGTTCTAACAATTATACAAGTAGAGCCCCCGTACTGAGTGGAGAGGGTGTCAGCAGTAAGTTTGTGTTGACGTCACTGACTATTTTTCCCTTCCTCTGATCCGTCAGAACAATATCCCACAAAAAATGGATCCTATCTGTGGAGCATCCACCTTCACTCGGTCAGGATTTGCTCAGTAATCCATCAGTATTGGCCCAGTCATGTAGTGGGGAGGGTGGGAACAGCATGAGAAATCCACAGAGTGGCCCTATGACAAAGTGGTGAGGTGGAAGCAGCATAAGGGGACAATAGAGTGGCACAATGACCGAGTCTGGAGGTGGCGGCAGTATGAGGAGGCCACCAAGTGGCACAATGACAGAGTCTGGAGGTGGCGGATGCAGCAGCAGCATCATGAGAAGGCCACCGAGTGGCACAATGACGGAGTCTGGAGGTGGTGGATGCAGCATCAGGAGAAGGCCACCGAGTGGCACAATGACAGAGTCTGGAGGTGGCGGCAGCATCAGGAGGTTGTCATTGTTTTCTTGTATTTTTTGTATTGTACATTTGTTGGTTCAAAATATATATATTTTCCTCACACTTTCAGACATCACACGACCTCACACGACGTCATTTGGTCCATACAGCAAAAGGAGTTTTTCAGTCACCCATCTTTTTACCGTAAAAAAATGTGAAAGAAAAAATTTCACCAATTTCACCTAAAAAACTATTTTGAAATAAAAGATTTCACCAATGAAAGGATAATGTGATTCGGTTCATACAGAAGAAAGTGCATATTGACCCATCAAATTTCCTATAATAGGGCGTGCCCTAATAAAATTTTACCACCGAAAGGATAATGGAATTTGGTTCATACAGAAGAAAGTGTACATTCATCCATCAAATTTTTCCAAAAATGTGCATGTCCCAATAAAATTTCACCAACAAAAGGATAACAGAATTCTGTATTTTTTATTTGTTTTTACTGAAATACACCCCTATACGCTTTCAACATATATAACTGCAGAAGTGAACTGAAAATATATTTTTCTTATTGTACTCAAATACGTACGACCATATACGCTTTGATCAGAAATAACGGCAACATTGCGGTACGTATATATTTTTTCATTTTTTTACTGAAGTACGCCCCCATACGCTTTCTCCAGAAATAACTGCAGAAGTAAAATGCGTATATATTTTTCTTGTAGTACTGATAGAAGATACTAAAGATACTAAGATATAAGCCACTAAAGGCTTTTCAACATAGCACTTGCAGCCCAATAACAAATAGCTGGAATGACAGAGCTGTCTAATGGCTATTTGGATCCCCAAATAATCATTCCCTGCACTTGTAAATCGCTTTCCTATCAATGTCACTAGCGCCTTCTGAAGTCTCTCCCTGCGAAAGATACTGTGAAATGATTCCTCCCTATCCTTTCCCTGCACTTATAAATATTTTTTTCTGTCTTTTTTTTCTATAATCAGGTTTTTCCATTTGCTGTCCCTAGAGCCTTCCATGTCTGACTGTAAGAAGGCTGCCGTATTTATAGGGCTGTGACATCACAGGGCTGGCTGGCTTCTGATTGGCTGCATGCAGGCATGTCAATCTTGGTGATCCCACCTTCCCAGAGTTCCTTGCCCCATGTCCTCAGTCCTCACACGAGTAGCCGCCATTTTAGGAAAAATGCGATTTGTTACCACGAAGACGAGGAAATTTGCATTAGTTGTAAATCAAATTTTTCTGGAAATTTGGATCGAATTCCACTTCGTCAGCTTCGATTCGCTCATCTCTAGCTGCAATACCAGACACGATCTATGGACACTGACAACCTCAGCGCCACTACATCAGGCAGTTGCTGCTTTTAAAAAAAAACATGGCCTACTTCTAGAGCGCCGAATATTTGGAAGCGATGTCCTAATTTCTAAGCAGCTTCAGCCCGTGATGTATTGTGTTATTTTCCACCTTGCTCTGTGTAAACCCGAGGAGTCTCCTTCCACAGAGGTGTTGTTTTGTTTCTGAAAGCCCCAAATTAATCTTCACTATGGGCTGATGAGTGGCTGGTATTTGGACTGCGAGCTACATGACAGGGTTATTACTTGTGACCCTTGGAGACATTAGCAAGAGGCTGCTTTCAGTCACAAACATTTGGACTGCCGACAACCCTAATTGGCTCCCTGCAGCTGTGTCTTTTGTTACTGGAAGTAATAGGAGGTGTTTCCAGCAAATAGTCAGGTGTACCCTCACGCGCTTTGCTATTCTGGAGCAGGTTCTGCTTGGTGAAGCTATATATTTTTTTTGCGTTACACGCTGTTATTAGTGTCTTGGATGCATGCACAATTTGTCCTTCAGAAAAAACAGGCAGAAAGGAAGCAGATGTGAAGAGGGTAATCAGGTGTGATACACTACCTATTCAGTGCTTATCCCCTTCCACCCAGGGATTCACTGAGAATGATGGCCTGATAACGCTTGATAACAAATAAACCGGAGAACTGGGACTTCAGGATAATTAGATTGGTGGGAGCTGGAGTGCGCGCTGTGTCCTGCTCAACTAGCACAGAGCTGCGAACCTACAAGTAGTGTACAGATGGAGGAGACAGGAATTTAACTATTTGGGGCTGCAATGTTTTTATGTTGCATATAGTATTTGAATCCAGCACGTTGAAGGGTTTTTTGGCGAATTTGATACTGATGATCTATCCTCAGGATAGGTCATCAGTATGTGATCGGTGGGGGTCCAACACCCTGGACTCTTGCCAATCAGCGGTTGAGAAGGCACTGGCATTCTCACAGCTTACCAAGCACAGCGCCGTACATTGCATAGCGGCTGTGCTTGGTATCAAACTCAACTCTATTTACTTCAATGGGGCTGAGCACAATACCAAGAACATCTCCTATACTATGTATGGTGCGATACCAAGCACAGCCACTTATGGTAAGCACATAGAAGGCCACGTGGCTCACATGAGTGCCGGTACCTTCTCAAACAGCTGAACGGCAGCGGTTCTGGGTGTCGACCCTACCAACCAGATACTGATAACCTATCCTGAGGAGTACCAGAGGATCCTCTGGTGGGCCCAAACCCTGACAATAATAGATACCTAATAAAACAGGGCTCTTAAGGTCCCATTTACACAGAGGGTGGGTCCCCATAATAATTTCATCTGGTACATCCAAGGGACTTCAGTCGGATGCTGGGTATGATTCCTGATCAGCTGTTTGAAGAGGTCTCTTCTTAGGCCAGTTAAATTACACTTATCGGTCACTGGAACTTATCGCTAAACCGAGATAAGAGGCCAAGATTACCAGCTTTGGAAAAAAATAAAAAAAATTGCTGCTCTGTTGGGCGTGGTTTATGCTATATGTGTCCACACTAAAATGTATTGAGTTAGTACAGTGAGATTTAGGGACACAGCTGTAGATGAAAGCAGTGAAGGGACAAAAGAATGTAAGCACCAGTGGATGATCCTACAAAAGTAGAGATTTACTTAAATTACTAGGCTTTATATCTTAAATTCTCAATTTTTATCCCACTAGGTGGCACTGTTTTATTGTATTAATTCACATAATAGCAACTGCTGAGATATTAGATTGTATTTGAATACTTTTTACCAATATGATCCCTGAACAATTCATGAAGATCGCGAACAAAGCTAACCTAACTTATAACAGAATGTGCATTTTCCGCTGACATTTTCCAATCTCATTTATTTTACTTGACAGATACTCGCTGAGCAGGTGTGAGCATTTCAATAGCTTTAAAAGAAAGATAACTGCCTGCGATACAGATGCAAATTTTGTTGTGCCTCATTTGAATATGGTAGCAACTAGTTCTGTGACTGTTCTTAGTTTTTCTAAGTCTATTTGTGAGTCGTGCGGTAGATGGCTTGGCTTTACAAGTGATGAGGTCTCTGTTACCATAAGTATAGTATGCACTAAAGCAAGCAGAGCAAAAATTGTCACCCAGAACCCTGACATATTGATGCAAACTGACACTGACATGAAAGAAGGCAATTTGCATAATTTCCGAAGCTATAACTTCGTTTGTGATGCTTGGTTCATATCGCCCCTGGCTGTGAATTACCAGTGCTAAAATATATAAGATGTATCAAAGAAAAAAATACAACATGGAAAAATTGTTACATTTTCTTTGATTAGTTTGATGCTGCCCTTGCCTGGTACGATTTGGTGCCTGCGAGTCCTGTCGGATTCTTCTATCTAAACCAGAGAAATTGTATTGTAATAAATTCAATAATAAACCACCATCCAACCCCCCCAAAAAATGTGCCAGCAAAAAACACATTGAGCTACCAGAAACTTTGGAACAAGTGATTGTTTCAAGTTCTCTTGCATCAGTCTATATTTTGGCTTCATACCTTTTGGCTCCACACCTTTTAGATGTCCCTCTAGCCTTCTGAATTGCTCTATTTTAATAAATTTAAAGGGGTGACCCAGGTAAACAAAAGTAGTTGGCAGTGGTTTCAGATGGGCCTAGAAGCATAAAAGAAGAGATACCTCCATTGACCCTCCACTGCTGCCTTTCCAACAGTGCCTGGTCACCAATGCAGCCAGACTGATTGGCAACAAGGGCTTTTCAAGGTATTTTGAGATTGCATGTTGAGATTAGAGACAGAAGCAAAGAGCATCAGGGAACATTATAACTGTAGTAGTGGGGGATTGGTGGAGATGAGTATCTCTTCTGTGATGTTTTTAAGCCCTTCTAACCCCCACCCCATCAAATGTTTCTGATTTGTTGGATTGTGTCTTTAAAGCATTATAGGGAAGAATAACTACCAAAAATTGAGGTTCCTCACACAGCAACCTCCAGCGGTACATGGTGTGTCTATGGTTCCATGGTGCAGATTCTCAGGGAATTTATGTGCAGTCATAAATCCACCTTATGAGGTCAAATTCATTAGACATATAATCATTTCATATTGTAGATATCAGTGGAGGTCACCCCCAGGTCTCCTTCATGTCTCTGGTTTCAGCAATGGAAGAAGACAGGAGTACCTTTATATAGGTGATACATATTTTATGAAATATCTAATTAAAGAGGAACTTCATTTTATAAGGACCTTTCTTATCCAGAATTGGTCTTCTCCGGTTACCACCAAAGCAATTTAGGTGCATTATGGGATTCAGGAGCCTCATTATTCCAAGCATTGATGGATATCCATTACAGTTGACAAACTTTGACTGCCTTCTAAGGCACATATCCCTTTTAGAGATGAGAATTCGGCTGATTCGTGGAATTTTACAAAAAAATTTGCTTCGTGATGAATTACTTAGCATTTTTTGTAAGTAGCAAATACAGTAGAAATAGCGCTGCTCCCCATCATTGTACCGCTCAGATGCTGCGTTCACACATGATCACGGCATGTGTAAAAACAGTGTAAAATTAACATACAAAATAAATAAATAAATCAAACTTACACCTCCACTTGCTCACGACAGGCCGGCCACCGCCATCTTGCTTGAAGATCTGGCGCGAAATCTCACGCGGTGTGAGATGACGTCATCACGCTGGCTGGCGTGGTGATGTCATACTTCACCATGCACAGGATTTCGGCGGAAATCTTCAATCAAGATGGCGACTGGCGGCCTGTCCCAAGTAGAGATGAGTAAATCGAAGCTGATGAAGTCGAATTTGTTCTGAATTTCAGGAAAAAATTGAGTTTGAACGAATGTGAATTTCCTCGCACTTCGTGGTAACGAATCACAATTTTTCCTAACACGGCGGCTAGCTGGCTACAATGGCAACTAAAATGGCACCTACACGTGAGAGGATATGGGGCAAGGAACTCTGGGAAGGTGGTATGACCCATAATGCCATGCATGCAGCCAATCAGCAGCCAGCCAGCCGAATCTACTGACCTGAACTCCAGGAACTACGATACTATGAGTTCTGGTCATTAGACTTGTAGTCGGGCTGGGACTACTTGTCCTTAACACACTCATGTAAAACTGGTGGCATTCTAAATTTTGCTGCAGCGCTCTCGATTCCAGACGTAAAATATTTGCATGGAAAACACAAGAGGTTGTCTAGCATGCAAAAAACTATCTATGAGAGCAAATTTAAAGCATTGATCTGAGATTCGTACATACACTGTAAATTGGTGTCACCCTTTAATCAATATTTGAAGGACATTTTCATATATTTTGCTGAATCAGCATCAGCAAATTTGTGAATATCTTTGCATTTCGAGCAGTGGAGAGATTTGGTTTGTAAAGAATTATCACAAGTAGCCAAGACACAATATGCAGTCTCGACAGAAAAAAGTAATGTCAACTAATCCTCTGCAATAAAGTTTCAATAAATATTAAAAACTCTGCTTCAGATTTTTGACATTCAAGTTAAGTGAATTTGACAGTGACCTTGAAAAGCCATTGCAACCAGTTTACTGCCAGTGTTTATTTGCTCGTCGGCCAGTGGGAAGTGGGTGCGCAGGGAATTTTGTCTCAACACTCATGTAATGAAACAAATGAAACATTGTATCAACATAGCAGACAGAGTAGGGTCACTTGAGTCCAGCTATATGGAGTCCACACGCGTTTCATGAATATGAAATAGACATTAGCTTGGACTCATGAAAACTTTTTATAGGAAATTTTGTTAAATGAATGGTTGGCTCCCTCACTGCTGACTGTGCTATGGTTACTACTTGTCTTGTAGCACTGGGGGTCTTGATTTCAAATCTGATAAGCATTATACCGTATGCCAGGAGCTTGTAAGTCTTTCTAATAGTCATATGTGTTTTTTTAATGCTTTTTAAAACAGGATTAAGTTAATTGGTTTCCTATAAAATTGACTCCAGACCATGTCCACAAGATTAGATAGTTTTCCATTTATTTTTAATTATAAACTTTAATCCCTTCCCGACATCCACTGCACATGTATAGTGGATGTGGTCTTTGAAGATGGCACCTGCTTAGAAGCTAAGCAAGTGCCCCAGCTGCCCCATGTCTGCTGTTCATGATTTGACAACGCAGATCATGAACTTTTAACCTCTTAGATGCCATTGTCAGGTGCGACCATGACATTTGAGACATCTTTTCCCAGTAGTGCAGTCCGAGTGACCGATGCTGCTCGCACCAAGATCGAGGGAGCTGTTCAGTTACATTGGAGCTTCCGGCCTTCTGAGCCTGCCAAAGCAAAGTTCCTAAGGAGCCCTGACTGTGGCAGGGCTTCGTATGTATATAGTGAATCCCTCATAGGTTCCAGTGTTAAATAATTGCAGACTATGGGAGAAACTATGATTGCAGTTCATAGGGGGACTATGATGGTAGTTCATAGGGGTTCATAGGTTGGATACATACTCCAAAATGGTTTCAATAAAAACTGAAGTTCGACCTACAAAAAATGAGCCCTCACATTGCTCTGTAGATGTAATACTTTATTTAAAACACAAGAAAAAATATAAAATAAGTGATATCTCTGGAATCATACTGATCAGGAGAATTAAGGTAATTGGTCCGTTTTATTGCATATGAAACTCTGTGAAAACAAAACCCACAAAAGTGTGGTGGAATTGTGTATTTTTCCCAATTCTACCTCATTTGGATTTAATTGGTTGGTGTGTTCACAATGGATGGTTTACTTGACAGCAATTTATGGTGGTGGTATTGGTGAGACATCACCTTTGATTGCCTTGCTTTACATGGTAGTACAGAGTATATAGATTTGCACAGTCCTACTGTTTTGGGGCTGGGGGTTGTTTAGCTTCTTCTTGCAAGTTCTTTTTGTAAATTCAGCAAATCCCTGCCAAAACTCTTTAATAATAATGTAATTTATTCAGTTGTCTGCAGTTAACTTACCTGTAATTTCCCCTCCTATCATTTGCTATAATAAGTATACTGCAGTGTTTAAAATGTCGTTATCTTTTCCCATTAAGTTTAATATATATTTTTGTCGAATTTCTCTATGATTGAGGTAGAAACATGACATTGAATCTAATATATTATCGAGTTTTGAGCTCATTCTGCTGCATTTTTCTTACACAGTCTGATCACTTACCTCCTTAATAAAGTCAACCATCGACTGTAATTTCTCAAATTAGATAAAGGGAATTAGTTTTAACCAGTGTAGGTAATTTTACCCATCACATTATTTTTTATCAATCTCTTTTTTTTTATTACTTATAAACGACTGCCAAATGCCAAAAACTTTGTGAAACCAGATTATTAAATTGTTTCTAGAATGGTATTATTTAATATCCCTTAGGTCACACACCATAGACGTCTGCCATGCTGGATTTATAGCGGGTCATTGACTCAGTGAACATTTACTATGGCAAAAGCTACGGCATTATAAGCTTCATTACCCTTTATAGCTTTTTAAAACTAAAGGATAACTCTTACTTTCACTTAAATGTGACCTTAGCATGAGTTAAATTTATGGGATGGAGTTCAGGGCTGTTTTGGACCAAGATCTTCTTACACTTGCATTGATATACAGGACTAAGCTTTAATGGGTGTTTTATTTTAGTCCTCAAATCGTGCTACAGTAGTCAAGTCCTAGAACCTTGCCAGCATCTTTGCAGCAGGTAACGAGAGCCCCCTATGGCACATAAGTATCATAATTGGCACATGGTACGCGGGGGTCTTGTTACAGATTTTTCACTTTCATTCTCATTAGAACAGATTGCCTACAAGAATATACGGATGCTTCCTCAAGCTAGACAGGAGGGCTACAGAACCATGCCCTCCAGTAGGCATCGGCTTTGAAAAATTATTGCCTGAGTTGCAGTAGAGTTTGATCCCTTCTCTCTGTCCTACGTCCTGTAACCATCACTTTCCCGGTGTGATGTTAACATGCAGCTAATCCATCCATAAATTATTTAAAGTGTCAATATTCAATTCAGCTTTAATCATAACCTCCGATTGCTTTGTGTTTTCAGCGTGTAGTGAACTTTACATTACACTCATAGATCTACGGGAATTACACCACACTCATAAGGCGGCATTATTTATTCATTTTTACTCTTTTTTTTTTAAGGGGGTCTTGGTTGAAGTTGTTTTACTCAATAAATATAGGAATCGAAACACAAAAGAAGGAATTAAAGAAAATTGGAACACACATAATATCAACCAGTATTGAATGTATTAAAGTGTGTTATAGAGGACAACTGTGCTTCTTTATGATGATATAGAGAGATGATCAATATGTTATTTAAACAAATATTTCTTAATATTATTTGTTCTTGATTTGGCTTATCTCATATGGTTTTCATCACCACAGTAATTTCCGTGTCATGCTCAGCGCCCTCTGTACTAGGTATAAGCACACTTTATAGGTCTTGCCTGGAATTTTCCATTAAAATGAATAAATGAATAAATAAATAAATAGATAGATAGATAGATAGATAGATAGATAGATAAAGTACCCATCAGAATAAAATACACTCTTTATCTTTGTTTGGCCCATAAATTCACAAATGTATAATAAATCAAAGGCACATCTCTGATGTATGCCCCATCTGACATGGCATTGGTTCTCTGTCAATGTTTTTGAGTAGAAAATGTTGAAATGCCGTTGTAAATTGTGAACATACTTTTTCTACATGAAATTTATATTCCCATCTCATAAAATGATGACAAAGCACTAGGTTATGCCATCAATTTATAATTGTTTATTCTCGATCACCACCGAGAATGAAGGGGGTCACAACATTGATTTGCTCCTGTTCTCTGCACATCGTTGCTCCCGGTCAACCCCCAATGATCAAGGCGTTGCAGCCAGCTCCTTTCACTTGTGCTGCAGCAGTTCTGAACTTCGGACGACTGGGGCGCTGCTGTGCAGAGAAAGACTGCACTGAATCAGCACTGCAGTTCCCGTATTCTTAAGAGTCGGACCCCCACCTGTAGGAAATGTAGGAAAATCCTCTAAATAAACACTCAATCTGCTGATTTTCAAAAGATCATTACATTATTGTACATAAAGTCAATAGGATCCAGAGGAAAATCACCAAAAATGCTTAAAAGGCCTGTGTCACCAGGTTTGTAGCACTACAACAGGCTGGCCTAAGACGTGCGCCGGTCAGTGGAAGCTATCTGAGTTTGTCTCATCCTCACCTGTGCCTGCATTTTGGAGTAAAATGATATTTGAATATATGCAAATTATCCTCTAGGATCAAAGTGGGCGTTACTATTACAACTAGAGGCTCCGCCCTCTCTGCAACTGCAACTCCTTCTTCACTTTGATTGGCCAGATGTAATGATGTTTTCACTACCTGGTCCTGTCAATCCCACTGCAGAGGAAGTGGCATTTGCAGAGAAAGCTGACCCTCTAGGTGTAACAGTAACGCCCCCGTTGCTCCTAGAGGCTCATTTGCATATATTAAAGCTTCATTTTTCTCCTAAATGAAGACATATATGAACATGGGACCAACACAGATGTCTTCAGCTGCCAAGTGCACATGTAACAGATCAACCAGTTTCATAAGTGCAAATCTGCTGACAGATGCACTTTCAAAATTGTGTTTAACATAAAAATGCGATTTAAACAATAGGTCATTTTCTGATGGCACATTTCCTCTTATTATGCTCTTGGGCACAATTGCAAAATCTGTGCCAGGGTCCAGAACCATACTATGTCATTT
Source organism: Bufo gargarizans (assembly GCF_014858855.1). Classification (NCBI taxonomy): domain Eukaryota; kingdom Metazoa; phylum Chordata; class Amphibia; order Anura; family Bufonidae; genus Bufo; species Bufo gargarizans. The sequence continues at coordinate 486,650,021 of NC_058083.1, forward strand.
GTAGTATTGCCATCCTCTTTTTTGATAGACCGGCCATTGGCACCATGTCCTAGGGAGAGACAGCAACCTGTGCCTCCTCTAGATCTAACCTAACCTTATCACAAAGTTGCATTTTTTTGCCAGTTAAAATTTGTAATGACAAAGATTACAATAAACTAGTATTTTCTTTAAATTGTAATAGTTGGTTTTGGGCGCAGTATGTTTTGTCTTAATTCTGCGCTAGTAAATCACGTATGAAACGTACCCATTAAATGCTAGGAAATGAGCAGTCAGACAAGAGGCGCACTGCACAGATTGATTCTGGTTACGGGATAATCCTGCTGTGTGCAGCATTATTTATTAACTTCTCTGAGCAGAATGATTTCATTCGATTGATTTCATGTGTATTTATGAGAGAATATATAACATATCAGTGAGCAGTCCAGCATTATAATCAAACTTACAGTCTATGGAGAATTTCATTGAGATTTATGGATACTGTATTTTAAATGTGAAGGCTTTTTCACTGTTCAAATATTTTAGCTTGCCATGAAAATATGTAATCCAAAGCAAACACAAAGTGCAATCTGTCTCTGCCACAGTGTCATTTGTATGTGGGTCCACCATTTATCATTTAAATTGCAAGCTCTTCATAATGTCCTTGATCCTTCATAGTGATTGTAGAGACTTAAAGGGGTTATCTCATTTCTCAAACCCCCCACATTTGCCAGGCCCCTCACTGGTAATATACTTACCCTGCTCCCCCTCCTGGTCCCCACAACGTCACCCGCTATGCTAGGGAGGCTCGTCCCCATCACCGCCTGCCATTGGCTGCAACCTCCCCCCAACACCGGATGTTTTCATCTGTGTGCAGGGAAAAGCAGCAGCTGCGGTGCAGGGACCAGGAGCGGCGCCGGGTAAGTATATCACCGGTGAGGGGCCTGGCGCACGTGAGGTTTTTTGAGAAATTGGATAACCCCTTCAATCATTGGATGTGTACGTTTTATGTACTTATTTGTGACCAGTGCACTTTTGAAATCAAAACCCCCTTGTTCACTTCTTTGCTATTGTCCCATTTCCTGGACCACACCAATATAATAAGGATTCTGAGACTAGGGACATGTTTTCTGTAGATCTACTCAATCCAAGTTTTCTTTTATATGTAGACAAGGACATTTAGGCCAATAACTCCTGTCCTTACACTGATTGCTTGGCCTAGATAGCTAGTATTTAAACTTAAAGATTTATTCTGAAGTAATAGAGTTGGTTCCTTGTTAGGACTGCAAAAAAACTGCTCAGGGTGACTGAGGACTTGACAAGCCCATTTACTTCAGTGGGGGCCATGTAATACTTAATTGTACCCCTGATGGCACTGTAGGGAAATTGAACATTGAATTACCCCACAGATTATACCTGATTGCCAAGACTCCCAGTAGCAAAACAGCTCAGGATCAGCTTAATATTTTAGCATTTTTCTAACAGAAGTGGATAATATTAGGTGGACAACCCCATGTCCAAAATGTGCTACTGCTTCACCAATTTCTATAGCTGGACAAATCAGAGTGGTCCTCAACAAATTTACTGTAGTTTACTTTATGTCTAAGATTTTTTATATCGGAATCTGACAAATGCTGCAAGAGTAAATATGGCAAAAGGCTCCCATTGTGGTACTTGACCTTTTCACAATTGACCCATTATTTTATGACCCAGGATTGTCCAGGATTTTACTATTGATGGCCAATCCAGAACTACAATGCTGTGTCCACTGAATTTTAGATGGAGCTGGTTACTGCGGTTATTGGAGCTATGATGTTCTGTTGCTGGCATCCAGTGCAGGAAATCGGGAGGGGTGTGGGTAGGGGCATATCAGAACGGACATTAATAATAAAATCCTGGACATCCCCATAATGGGAACTTGCTCATTACTTGTTGCATTCTAGTGTTCCTGTATAAATGATCTGCATAAAGAATTGTATGTAGCTAATCTACCATATTAAACATGGATTAAAATTGTATGTTGTTCAAAGTCATATTAATAGGTGACATGTATACATAAAGCCAAAGTCAATCTCTGAACATATGTTGGTCACTGACTAAGTAAGTATTTACAGTTAGGACTGAACTGCATACAATAGCAAAAGGGGCCAAAATGTGGCTAAAGTGCCATCAAAAACCATGCAGATGTGTGGCTTTTTCACAAATCGGCACATTTTTCAAACAGATTCCTAAAAGTGACATGGTTTTCTGGATAAAGTACTGTTTTCCTGCAAAATTGTGTGGCCATTAACAATTTAAAAACTCACGGATGATGGCTCTGTTTTTGGCCACACCACTACCACGTTTCAGCTGCCAAGCAGTCCCTACCAGTGGTCCTTTTAAAACTTAAAACTGATCATTACTGAGCAATCGATTCATACTGTATGCTTCAGAATCACATTAAGTCTCACCAACTGGTATAAATTGAAAGTATACACATACAATGTTACTGTGTTTTTTTTCATAGATTATCTACATTTCAAATCAATATTAGGAACTTTTTCCATGATTAAAGGATTAAACTTTGCTGTAACGATTTATGTGCAAGAACAAGCAGATAATAATGAGTCCTATGGTACTGCGTACTTGCATTTAGCCCCTGAGATACGTCTGACAGTGAGATTTCACATTGTTATAAAGGTACAGGTCTCCCATTATTAAGCACCAGTCACATTCCGCTGCAGAACCAATAACCCAATGATGAGATCTTAAATTGCAGTCAGATACAACATTTGATGTATGTGAAAACTGGATGGCAAAACAAAAAGATGAAGATAAAATCAAAGAACTAAGGTCACATGCACATATTGACTTGTCAAGATGATCTAAACCACGCAATGGGTGTTTTTTATTAACTCGGGAGGTCTTGTCCAGCAAAATCATCTTCTAGCGGCAGTATACGACATGAGAGGTAGTATATATAAAATACGGGCTAGCAGGAGGGAATTAGGTTTTAACACTTGAATTGAACGTCTTATCTGAGTGGTTCACGGTACAGTTTGTTCGTGTTAGATAAGCACAATCACTTCACAACGTGATTCTAACATTTTATTTTAGATTATTACAACATTCTTGAAGTGCAAATTGGTTTTTAGGAAATCTGCATTTATATTAAGCATTGTATTTGATGGGAGTGTTCTTCGCACTTTTATTTTTAGTAGTTTCATTTGGATCCTGGTACATAAACTAGTACCAGTGAGTGATAAAAAGTTATTTTTCTGCATGACTTGCATTTGATCTATACAAGACTAAGTATGCCGTGAACTATACGTAAAGGCAAATGTGGCTAGCACTGACAACCTGATGTGTCATCATTAAAACATTTCAGTAGATATCATTGAAGGGGATCCATGAGCTGGGACCCCAACTTATTTCAGAATTGAAGGGGTCATAGACATCATAGGAGGTTCCCAGATGATCCATTTTTTTTTAAAGGCTTGGAGTAGTGAAAAAAAGTGATATTCACCACCACCAATCCCCTACCACTCCCATTTCAATGTTCTCAGAGTCTCTGGTGGTCTTTACTTCCCAATCCATCTGAATACATAGGAAATGTTCACTCAATACTGGCTAAGGCAGATTACCGTAGCATTCAGTGATTGGCTGAGCAGGCATTTACTTTTTGTTAAGAGGGACCAGGAATTAGAGACCAGTGGGGACCTCAGGAATGGGGTCGGAGGGGAATGAGCATGACTTCTATTGCTTTTTTTATGCCACGGTGAGCCTTTTAAATAACAATGCTTGGCTGGACAATCCCTTTAACTCCAATAGCACTTCATTGGATATACAGCAAAATTCCTTTATTTTAGCATCAATAAAATCAGAAGGGTGTCAGGTTATCCAATATTTTGGATTAAAGGGAATCTGTCAACTCCAAAACACCCCCAAACTAGAGCAAGTGATGTATATTGTAAGTGACGCCACATCCGATTATTTGATTTTTATCCTAATCGCTTGCATTCAGACACTGTGCTCCAACAAAAAAGCCATAAAATGCATAGTGAGGACTCATGAGCTCAAGCACATAACGGAGAGGACTCAAAGAGGAGTCCACTCAATGCATTTTACTGCTGGTTTGTTGGAGCACAGCGTTGAAATGTAAGTATGAAGATAAAAATTACAAAACTGGACTCAGCAGCACTTACACTATACATCGCGTACTCTAGTTGGGGGGGGGGGGTTGGAGCTGACTGGAGGTTCTTAGTGTTCTGCAGCTTCTTTATATTGGGTATTAAGGGGGGTTGTAATCCAAAGACTTGAAGAATGTTACATTCTGACACCTTGTAATGAAATATCATAATATAAATGAAAGTAGAATTCCCCTTTAGGAAGACAATGTCACTACTTTAAAAGAGACATCACATTGATTGCTGTTCCTGGCTTCCTTGCAATGTCTTTTCCTTACAAGTCAAGTCTTCTATTTCCTCTAATGAGCAGAACCATGCAATATCACATTCTGCTTAGCCAGTCATAGCTATTGAAAAAAATAAAATAATCCTATCTTACATCATACTGCACCACTAATATAATCAGCATGAAAAAGAAATTGGTAATACTGAGCATACATGACTGTAGATGACAATACAGTGAGGAACAGAAGTATTTGAACACCCTGCGATTTTGCAAGTTCTCCCACTTAGAAATCATGGAGGGGTCTGAAATTCACATTGTAGGTGCATTCCCACTCTGAGAGACAGAATAAAAAATAAAAATAAAAAAAGGAAATCACAGGAAATTTTTAAGAATTTATTTGTCTTGCACTGCTGAACATAAGTAGTTGAACACCTGAGAAACAGCAAGAATTCTGGCTCTCAAAGACCTGTTACTGTGCCTTTAAAAAGTTCACCTCTACTCCACTCATTAATCTAACTAAGTAGCACCTGTCAGACGCCAACTACTACCATAGGCAAGACCAAAAAGCTGTCAAAGACACCAGAGACAAAATTGTGGACCTTCACAAGTCTGGAAAGGGCTATGGGCTAATTGCCAAGCAGCTTGGTGAAAATAGATCAACTGTTGGAACAATTGTTAGAAAATGGAAGAGGCTAAAGACGAATGTCAGTCTCCCTCGGACTTGGGCTCCATGCAAGATCTCAGCTCATGGGGTATCACTGATGATAAGAAAGGTGAGGAATCAGCCCAGAACTACAAGGGAGGAGCTGGTCAATGACATGAAGAGAGCTGGGACCACAGTTTCAAAGGTCACTGTCTGTAGAACACTACATCATCACATGTCCAGGCCCGTATAAAGTTTACCAATGACCATCTGGATGATCCAGAGGAGGCATGAGAGAAAGTCATGTCGTCAGATGAGACCAAAGTAGAACTTTTTGGTCTAAACTTCACTCATTGTTTTTAGATGAAAAAGAAGAATGAGTTGCATCCCAAGAACACCTAGGGAACTGTGAAGCATGGGAGTAGTAACATCATGCTTTGGGGTGCTTTTCTGTGAATGGAACAGGAGGACTGCACTGTATTAAGGATAGGATGAATAGGGCCATTTTTTGTGAGATTTTGAGCAACAAACTCATTCCCTAAGTCAGAGCATTGAAGATGGGTCGTGGCTGGGTCTTCCAACGTGACAACGACCCGAAGCACACAGCCAGGATAACCAAGGAGTGGCTCTGTTAGAAGCATATCAAGGTTCTGGAGTGGCCTAGCCAGTCTCCAGACCTAAATCCAATAGAACATCTTTGGCGGGAGCTGCAACTCCATGTTGCTCAGTGACAGCCCCGAAACCTAAACAGATTTAGAGAAGATCTGTGTAGAGGAGTGGGCCAAAATCCCTGTTGCAGTGTATGCAAACCTGGTGAAGAATTACAGGAAACGTTTGACCTCTGTAATTGCAAACAAAGGCTTCTTACCAAATATTAACACTGATTTTCTCAGATGTTCAAATACTTATGTTCAGCAGTGCAAGGCAAATAAATTCTTTAAATATTCATACAATGTGATTTCCTGATTTTTTTATTTTTTTATTCTGTCTCTCAGAGTGGGAATGCACCCACAATGTGAATTTCAGACCCCTCCATGATTTCTAAGTGGGAGAACTTGCAAAATCGTAGGGTGTTCAAATAATTCTGTTCCTCACTGTACATGTTCTTATTAGGAGTGGTCCTATGGAGACCTAGGCAACAAAATGCACTTTTAGATAAATTGTCCATCCTTTCACTATCTTCTATGAAATATTCATTAAACATCCATTCTTCATTAACATGTCGCTTATCAATAGCTTGTTGGTTCTTACACAGAGCTGGCTAACTGAGAGGAGTGATTGAGGTTATATCATTTTGTGACACCATTGTAAGAATAGAAGAAACCCCATCTGACCTCATCTACTTAGGACTTTCATATTTAGAGACAAATCTATAAGCTCCGGAAAGTCATTATTCTCAAATATGGTTGTGATAGGTGTTGTGCGGAACACTTCTGCAAGATTCTATAATATCTAAGACTGGAAGAGACATCCATTAATATCTGCTAACCACTTAGACTTATTGAATTTATAGGTATTAGTCCTAATTTGTTAGTGTTTTGTCCTAAAACCAACAACAGATAAATGTTTCAGGTTGAGTTTGAAGGGGTTTTAATACTGATGACATACCTTTTGCCGATCAGCTGTTTTAGAAGGCACCGGCGCTCATACTGTAGTAGAACTCGCTCAGCTTACTAAGCACAGTTCCATACATTTGCCATACTTTTACTTGAATGGGCCTGAGCTGTGCATAGGTCATGTGACTGATGAACTTGATGTCACACAGGGCCTAGGTAAATCTGCGATAAGTGCCAGTTCCTTCTCAATCATTGGTGGTACCAGATTTTAGACCTCCACTTATCAGATGCTGATGACCTATCAAGAAGATAGACGGCTATTGAATATATATATATATATATATATATATATATATATATATATATACAAGATCCGTTGCACATCTTATTTTTCCTTTCTTCTGATGGACCAGAAGAAGGGTCAAATAAATGATGATGTCAGCCAGGGCAAAAGGCAAAATAGTGGCCCAGTCATGAAGTGGGGAGGGTGAGAACAGCATGAGAAGTCCACATAGTGGCCCTATGACATAGTGGTGAGGTAGAAGCAGCATGAGGAGACCACAGAGTGGCCAAATGAAAGAGTCTGGAGGTGGCAAGAGCATCAGGAGGAGTCAACAGGGTGGCACAATGACAGTGTAGAGGTGGTGGCAGCATCAGGAGGTTGCAGAGTGGCACAATAACAGAGTGTGGAAGTGTTGGCAACAGAAGCATCAGGAGGAGGCCACAGGGTGGTACAATGACAGTATTGAGGTGGCAGCAGCATAAGAAGGCCACAGAGTGGCACAATGACAGAGTAAAGGTGGCGGCAGCAACAGGAGGCCACAGAGTGGCACAATGGCATAATGTGGAGGTGGCGGCAGAATCAGGAGGCCACAGAGTGGCACGATGATAGAGTGTGGAAGTGGCGGCAGCAGAAGCATCAGGAGGAGGCCACAGGGTGGCACAATGACAGTGTTGAGGTGGCAGCAGCATCAGAAGGCCACAGAGTGGCATAATGACAGAGTGTGGAGGTGGCAACAGCAGAAGCATCATGAGGAGGCCACAGGGTGGCACAATGACAGAGTGTGGAGGTGGCAACAGCAGCAGCATCATGAGGAGGCCACAGGGTGGCACAATGACAGAGTGTGGAGGTGGCGGCAGCAGCAGCATCAGGAGACCACAAAGTGGCAAGGTGACATAATGTTAAGGTATCAGCAGCATCAGGAGACCATAGAGTGGCAAGGTGAAATAGTGTGGAGGTGGCAGCAGCATCAGGAGACCACAGAATGTCAAGGTGACATAGTGTGGAGGTAGCAGCATCAGGAGACCACAGAGTGGCCCGGTGACAGAGTGGGGAGTGAGTGGCAGTACCAGTACCAGCTGAAGGTGGTGGGTGAAAGAAGGAGCACTTGGCATCAGATGTGTGGAATCAGGGGGGTAGCAGCATCAGAATAGTAGTTGATGCTGGTAACCAGAAGGTAACCATCTTGACAAAGGTCAGTCTCTTGACATTTTGGGTGGACAGGCAAGTTCTGCTTGGGGTAATTATGGCCCCGTCACACTAAACATCTGCTCTAATGCCACACTACTGTCTGGGCAGGACAGCTTTTCCATGGCAATTTCTGCCAGTTGCGGCCACAAATCCAGTTTGGCTGCCCAGTAGTCCAGAGGATCTTTAAAGTGGGGTGGCAGGGTGCTGTCCAAGTATGCCACCACCTGCTGGTCCAAGTCCTGTTCCAGGTCTAGCTGCTGCTGCTGGTGAGTAGTTTCTTCACTAGGTGGGTGAAGAAAGCTGCTGATCAGAAACTCTAGACTCAAGTTGCTTCTGATGGAGCTGAAACTGCCACAGCAGCCATGACAGAGGAACGTGAGTGCAGAGGACCCCCCGGTCAGACCTGCGAGAGGATGGATGATGGCGCAAATAGGCAGTGGCCAACTGACTACATAGGATGTCGCTATGGTAGTTCAGTTTGTCCTCCCTCTCAGCGGGTGTAAAAAAGGCCCCCATTTTGGACTTGTAGCGAGGATCTAACAAGGTGGAGAGCCAGAAGTCATTCCTCTGCCGAATGGTGACAATTCGGCTGTCACTACACAAGCAAGTGAGCATGCATCAGGTTATTTGTGCAAGTGACTCGGAGGGCCTCCCTTACTCCATGTTCTGCAAATAGCAGGTGTCCCTAATGAGCTGCTACTGGCTGACATCGAAGTTACACAGGGGAGTACTCCTGTCCACTTGGATCATCAAGAAATCATTTATGGCCTCCCTCTGTTCGTATAGTCGGTACAGCATATGGAGTGTAGAATTCCAAAGGGTGGAAATGTTGCATATGAGCCTGTGTTGAGGGATGCTGCTCTGCCGCTGCAGCTCAAGGAGGGTGTGCTTTGCGGTGTACGAGTGGATGAAGTGCATGCAAAGTTTCCTGGCCATTTTTTAGATGTCTTGCAGATGGGTGGAAGACTTCAGGAACCGCTTGACAACCAGATTATACACATGTGCCATGCAGGGCGCATGGCTCAGCCCTCCTTGACGCAGCGCAGACATCATGTTCTTCCCGTTGTCGGTCACCGTGGTTCCGATTTTGAGTTGTCGCGGAGAAAGCCAGGATTTGAATTCTTGATGAAGGACACGGAACAGTTTCTTCCCTGTGGTTCGCCCAGGCAGGCGAGGTGCAGAACAGTGCCCTGCATATGTGGTATGCTGGAGGAGCACAAGCCATCAGTTCTCTGAAAGGTTCAGAGTCCACCAGTTGGAAAGGGAGGGACTGCAAAATAAGCAACTTGGTCAGGAGCACATTCAGCTTCTGTGCCGTTGAATGAGTGCACGCATACTGTGGTCTCTTGGCAATCGCTTCGGTGATCAATTTCTGACGGAATGACTGACGGGGAGTAGGCGGAGGAGCAAGAGCATTAGGACCGGTGGATGATGGGAAGAACAGACAGCTCCCTTCGCCTGAGGTGGTGGAGCCTTGACTGCCTGAAATTGGCAGGCTAGACCACGACATTGGAGCCACGGTTCTCCCAGGCCACTTTACTTCATGTCACGCTGCATATATTGACGCAGGGCTATGGTGCCAACAGTGGCACCCTGGCCATGCTTCAACTTATGCTCACAGATTCTACAAATGGCCATGTTCACCTTCTCTGGCGGCTTAACATAAAACTTCCACACAGCCAAGTAGATGATTTTACCCCCAACACTCCTCACTGACTGACTGCTACCGCCGCTGCTTCCGTGAACCCCTGCACCTCTACTTTCCAGGCAAGTAGAATCCTGCAAAGCGGGTGGTCTACCCTGGGTGTGTTTGGCTCCCGACCTCCCACTGCTGCCATTCTGCGGACTCCCGGCCACGCTAGCTAGTTGCTGACTTTGCCACTGCCTCACGGGCAAGCTGCCACCCTCTTCTCCCAATAATGATGAAGCCTCTAATTCACCCGGCTTTTTAATGCGATCAGCTACATCATCATCATCGAGTACTGTCTGCATGTCACTGATGTCCTCCTCAACGGTTTCTGGGTCAGGAGCCTGACCGTTTGCAACACCAGCTCCCACGCCACTCTCCTCATTACTACTTTCCCGCCTACTGGAGGAAGTGGTGGATGTCTCCTCCACATCTTGGCTGAGCCCACAGCATATAATACTTCTATGGCTGAGGGAACAGAAAAGGACAGAGGCAAGTTGAGGACAGGTGAGGGCACAGGGCCTGCTCCCGGGCCATGCAAACTAAGGGTTGTGTCTGACGAACCCACCAACTCCTGCCTGGGGGGGTCTGATGTCACTTGGAACAAAGTGGATGACAACCATTCAAGAACCGCTGGGGTGCTGGTCAAGACACGACCGCTAGATGACATTGGAAGCTAAGGCCTCTTCCTGCAACTCTTGCTGACAAGCTCTCTTACTCTGCTGTAACCTGTGCCTGAGCCAGAAACATTTAGGCCTCTGCCACTCCCCTGTGCTGGGCCTGGTACTTCTCTGTCTGACATACTGTTAGATCAAATAAATACAAATAAAATTAAAACACACCAAAAAAAGTCAGTCATTTTCTCATTTCACCACGCTAATAAGCCCTTTTTCCCACTAATACATGCCAAAAAGTACTTTAGAACATATAACTGCATAGCTGAACGGCAAATAATATATATTTTTTTGCCACTAATACACTTCAAAAAGGGATTTAGAACATATACCGTAGCTTCACCGCTGAACGACAAATAATATATATATTTTTTGCCACTGATACACATCAAAAAGGGCTTTAGAACATAACTGCACCGCTGAACAGCAAATATTATATATATTTGTGCTACTAATTAGGTAGGGAATACATTTTGCTGGCAAGCCAACAGGGGGATATGAGAGAAGGTGTACCTCAGTTTGAAGATTTCGCATGATCAGATATATACCCTTAGATAAGCCAGTGGGAGCGTTAATGGGGGTAGTAATTCCCCATAACCCTGCTTGTTGTTTACTGGACATAAGGTCTAGTTCTATGTCTACTCCAAGTGTTCGGTATTTGGGGATACTTGTAACCAACGTTTCAACTGGATCGCTTTATAATAATAATGCATGTCCGGCAAACCCATACCTCCATTTATACGAGTTCTAATTAGTTTGTCATGTGCTAACCCTGGGCAAAAATTTACTTGGGCCCCCTGGATCCCTCCTTCCCACACCGTAGCATGCAATCACGCCCTCCACCACAACACACACACAAAAAATCCACACATGTGGTAGAGTACAGTGAATGACTGTAAATACTTCCAGTTCTGAAGACTCCAGTGGCTCAGGATCAGTGTTCTGGGCAGCTGGGCTCAGGCTGGAAGTGGGCACCTCTCTGCAGGAAGTAGACCAGGGCTTGGCTCACCCTAGTGTTACAGTGCACCCCAGCACCCCACAGTATGCACTATAGCACCCTATAGTATAAAGCACCACACAGTATGCAGTATAGCACCCCACACTATACAGTACCCCACAGTATATAGTAGAGCAGTATAGCAGCCCACAGTATACAGCACCTCACAGTATAGCACCTCACCGTTTACAGCACCCTAAACTTTACACGATACAGCCCCCCACACTATACAGTTCAGCAGTATAGCACCCCACACTATACAGTACCCCACAGTATATAGTAGAGCAGTATAGCAGTTCACAGTATACAACACCTCACAGTATAGCACCTCACCGTATACAGCACCCCAAACTATACACGATACAGCCCCCCACAGTATACAGTACAGCAGTATAGCACTCCACAATATACAGCCCCCCACACTATACAGGCCCCCCACACTATACAGGCCCCCCCACAGTATACAGCCCCCCCCACAGTATACAGCCCCCCCACAGTATACAGCCCCCCACACAGTATACAGCCTCCCACACAGTATACAGCCCCCCACACTATACAGGCCCCCAACACTATACAGCCCCCCCACAGTATACAGCCCCCCACAGTATACAGGCCCCCCACACTATACAGGCCCCCCCACAGTATACAGCCCCCCCCCCCAGTATACAGGCCCCCCCAGTGTGAAGGCCCCCACACAGTATACAGCCCACACACAGTATACAGCCCACCACACAGTATACAGACCCCCACAGTATGCAGGCCCCCCACAGTATACAGTCCCCCACAGTATACAGCACCCCACTATACAGTAGTTTACAGTATATTAACATAACAGCCCCTGTCACCTTTTTCTGATGTAATCTTCACACAAAAAAGCTCCACAGTTAACTTCTGCAACACTCCTGGTAGGACCTGTGATGACCTCATAGCCATGTGACCAGTAATATTGCTAGGTTACTAGTCACATGGTGATGATGTCATCTAAGGTCCTAGATCACATTCACAGCTCTAACACAGTACGATGCCTGGACTCAGTGCTGGCAGGCATGGCATGGCAGCACCCCCTGTGTAGCTGACAGCCTGACACCCGGGGCAGTGGCTAGCAGGGCTCAAGAGGCAGTTGCCTTGGGCCCCCCAGGAGCCACTGGGCCCAGGGCAACTGCCCCTTTTGCCCCTTGGTAAAGACGGCCCTGCTTGCACCCCAATAACAACAACGGTTTGCTGGAATTACAGAGCTGTATAATAGCAATTTGGATTTGCAGTCAGTGCAGCAGGGTGTAATAGGATTGTTCATATTACCCAGGCTGTAACCTCCCCTACTGAACCCTGTTCTGCTTCAAAACTGTGAAATGATTCCTCCCTATCCCTGAACTTCTATACAGCAAAATAAGTTTTAAAAATCTTTTCTACCACTGTCTCTGACACCTGCTGATGTCTCTCCCTGCAGTAAGTACACTGGAAAATGGCTGGAACCAAGATGGCTGAGGCTATTTATAAGGCTGTGACATCACAGGGCTGGCTGGCTGCTGATTGGCTGCATGCATGGCATTATGGATGATCCCTCGTTCCCAAAGTTAATTGGTCCATGTCCCAACACGTGCAGCAGCCATTTTTACCACGAAGCGTGAGGAAATTCGGATTCAGTGCAAATCAAATTTTTCCTGAAATTCGGATCGAATTTCACTTCGTCAACTTCCATTCGCTCATCTCTATTGGTGGTTTATGTCATGTAACCATCTGCTATAAAACAAACCACACAAAATAACACATAGTATGCACAACAGTAATCACTGCTGTAAGCAATACGGATTTACAGTAATATTATTAAGTCAGCATGCTTCCTATCTCAAGTCTTCAGGTAATATTTATGACGTCTTGCCACAACATGCACTGAAAGTGACAATATTATTTCCTCGACTTTCCATCTTAAACACCTAAAACACCATATTGCAATGCTAGATTAGGAGAAAATGAAATGACGAACATAATAGTACAAAAATGACAATTGTTCCACAATTCTTTCATTATTCTCTTTTTCTTTGATATACTGAATAAGCGTAATGTTGCACATAACCCAAATGAACCTTTTTACATAATTGTATATATATGCAGAGCATTGTGGCAATGGGGTGCTGGGCTTAACACAGCGATGCTCTTTAGGCATGAAATGAGGTTTTTGTCATAAAATGCAACTCCTCATTACTATGCAATTTTATGCTCCATATTCAAAACGAGTGTAAATGCTGTCAGATTTATGTGTTTGGCTCTTCAAGAAATGAATACAATGTAAATGATTAGATATAATCTCACAGTATATTATTCTGTAAATGCTGCTCTAGCCAACCCAAGAAAGAATTACAATTATGGAAAGCTTAAAAAGTTGTGTTATTTTTTATTTTTTTTTGTATTCCTATTTTGTCTGCTTGTTGGCATGACAAAAGAATAAACATCACCGATAATTTTTCAAACAAATGTAATGTAGGGGAAATAGTTTTTTGCCTCCTGGGCCTCATTAATGCAGACCAACCAATCACTTGTTAGCAATACCCTGTCAAATATGCACTAGAAAAATGAAGGCTAAGCTCTGATTGGTTGTTTTGGGCTGTGAGATATTTTAAATGAAGTCACAATTTTAATTTATTTAGAAAATACTTTAACTAAACCTAAAAGGGCCCATACACATGAGAGCAAAGTTGGCCGAACCGGACAATTTTGGCAGGTTTATGTCACATGCATGATGAATTTCAACATGTTAATCTTCGTTCTCATGGGAGGTAGCCCGAATTCTGTTCATGTAAGTTATTGTTTGGGCACTCCTGGAAGTTCCTTTATCTCCTAGCATAAATGTACCTTTAATCATTTGGAGCATCGATTGGCTGCAGCAGTGTCATACAGTGATGTGTAGGTGTACAGAAGGTCAGGGCTGCAGCCAATCACTGCTCTTAGGTTTACTGAGAACTAGATAGTTAGACCGTACCAAAATACAATAGTTTCACTGCCTAGATGGACGGTTAAAAATAACAAAATAAATTATTGAAAATTCTTGTAATTAAATCACTTGGCTTATATTGCCTTACTAAAGTCACCATAAAGACAGGCAGATCGGGACTGGTGTCTAAATTACACTCAGGTATGTATTCAGTCTAATAGACACTTAGCATGGTCAGAGCAGGAGGTATGCTTATAAATTTTAGCAATGCCTATATATACAGGTTCTCTGCTTTGACCAGGTTCCCGTAAGTTAGTGGTACTATTGCCAACCACTGGACATTCGGGGTTGGTCCTGTGGTATGTACCATACGTTTGCTACAGAGAAACACGCTATTCGCTTGTAATGAGTATATGATCCCAATATCCCAGCGATATATCCATATGGCTACTGTCACTCTTGGCCAGATGAGGGGATGTCACAGTTTCTGACCCTCTAATATGATTGTCCTTAGCTTTAGACCACTGATTACTATAATTGGCTGCAGCAGTCATGTACAAGATACCAGTCCTGCTGCAGTTTGTAAACAAGCAAGAGGACCGAAACAGTGCTGCAGAGAACGGAGCTCGAAAAGGGAACAAGTATAAGGTCATTTTTGTTTTTAATTTTAGGTTATTAGAAGGCTGAAACAAGATGTTTTAATTATCCCTCAGAAAGTCCCTTAAACGGGGGTTATGTTTCTGTTACTTTATTTGTAAAACAATAATACATAGTAAAATGTGAAGTACTTTAAACCTACTTCTCAACTAGTTATGCCACAAACATCTGATAAGTGATGACCTGACACCCACCCCACAATCATTCCTGAGCATTCACTCTCTGTTGAGCCTCATGCACACAACCATGTCCATTTTGCGATCGGCAAACCACAGATCCACAAAATACAGATGCGGTCCGTGAGGTGTCAGCTTATTATTTATTTATTTTCCTGTGGTCCGCATTTTGTGGACATGTTCTACCTTTTTGCAGAATGGACATCTGGATGCAGAAAACACAGAAATGATCCATGTGTTTTCCGCATCCGTCTGTAAAAAGGTAAAAATTGTTCATATTTGGCTGCAAAATGCAGACCACAGACCCATTGAAGTCAACGGGTCCACAAAAAACGTGGATGCAACACGTACAGAATCTGTATTTTGAGGATCCGCAATTAGTGGACCACAAAATACATACGGTTGTGTGCTAGTGGCTTTAACGTCAGTAAGAAAGGAGCATGCTCTGTTGGCTGGCTCCCATCGTCTTTGATACCAATATGACATACTCTGTTTTTTATGAAAAATCTTTTAATGTATAACTTCCGTTGAGTTATGCATTTGTCTCAGTTTGTGTTTCATACATTCTTATTTGAATCGACTCTAGATTGCAGGATTATAATAATAGATTATACGTACAGTAACGCACTCCTACTACGTATGCAGATTTATAAGATAGAATAATGAGCCATTTACAACAAATGCTTGTGTTTTCTCACGCACATATCTTACTGGAAAGGTCTCATTTCTCTAAATGACAATTTAATCTTTTGTATTTATTACCGCAATTACTAGATCTGAATACGCCCATATCTGAGTAAGCCCATGCATCTCGGGGAAACGGTGATAATTCAGCCAGGTTTAAATACAATACAATCTTGCAATTAGAAAACACATGGATTGAATTAGATGACTGAGGCAGTGTGTTTGCTTGATCAATGAAGAAGAAGCACCTTGTCATTGTGCCCACCACATTCTCTCCCAGATAGATCAACCTGTAGGCAGAGCATGAACATTGAAAGTTGCACCTTGTAACCTCGTGCTGTATGTGTCTTGTGTTATCTTGGTACAATAGGAGGCAACCCGTTGAAGGCAATAGTAGTAGAAGGAGCATTTCTATGTATGATGTAAAAATCTTTCATTATTTATCTTGTCTTCTGTGGTTAATGACGGGTTTAGTAGGTGCCGAGCAGCTGTGGTGGCAGAATGTCTCCTTATTTATTGATGAAATTCTCTAGAGGTAATTGTGTCTCGAGTAGAGAAACATCTCTGCCGGAGTGAGGCAAAAACAAACCCGTGTGTGATGTATATTAGTCTGAAAACATTTGGGAATTAAGATATATTGAATGACAAGACTATGCCGCCAAATACATCATACTTTTTTTTCTTTCTACAGTTTATCTCCAGCTCAGAACTGCTACAAGAAAAGTAAAGATTTGTTGTGGAGATTGTGGTAGTACTGAATGCTTAGTGCAAAGCTGCCTGGGAGAAAATGTGCGAAATAAAACTCTCTTCTATTCACTAAGGCTAGAATCTTAGTCAATATTAGGCAATAACAAAATCTTCTGATAGGCTGTTCTGGCAGAGGAATAGCCTCCCGGCTTTCATTGTATACGGCATAGTTGGATATTACCTTTCCCCACCAGAGCCCATCGACTATAGTGGGATATGATGGGATCTGGCCTGTTTCCAGCATTAGTGCTGGGATTCATCAGGACAAAAACTTCTGTAGGCACAGTTTTTTCTCTACTCGAATTCCAGCAATAATGCCAGAAACAGTCTGGATCCTCTCCGGGTCCCATTATAGGCAGAGGTGGTTGCGGTGCTTTGGCCCTTTCTGGCTGTGAAAACTGCCAGAACAGCCTGCTGGAATATTTTAGCGCTGATGAGAAACTAGTCCTAGGCATTTTTCTAGAAACCTAATCTTGGATGAATGTTGGGCTCCCTCACTGTCCAAGTCCCACCCCTATAAATCACACTGGGTCTCCTGTTTCCATGTTTGGGTGGTGGGGTTGGTCCAATTCTTGCAGATATGGCAATGGGCCAAGTGTTAGAGGAAAGGCTCATTATGAAAACCTGCCCTATTTTGTTCAAAAATACTAATTCAAAAATACTAAATCAGTCATGAGCAAACATATGAAAAGCTTCTGATCACTTACGTGGAGCAAGAGAGAAGCATATTAAGAGAAAAGTGAGAAAAGGGAGAGTGACACAGAAAGAAGAAGAGAATGAGAATTATAAGGAAAGAAAAAGAGTTACTGAAAGAGAAACAGAGATGCAGAAAAATAAAAAAAGATGCAGAGTACGATAGAGAAAGTAAGAGAGAGAAAAGAATAGAAACACAGTAAGAGAGATTACTAGAGATACAATAGAAGAGAAAAAGGATTAGCAAAAGAGAGAAATGTAAAGAGAGATAGGGAGGAAAGGGAGGGAGAAGGAGAGAAAGAGATAGAGAGAATGAGATTGAGAGAAGAGTGAAATAGAGAGACAAGAAAGACAAGAAAGACAAGAAAGAAGGTAGGAGATAGAGGGACAGGGGATACAGAGAGATGGAGAGAAAGATATAGAAACACAGAGAGACAGAGGAGAGAAAGAGATGGAGAGAGCGAAATTGAGAGAAAAAAGAAGGACAAAGAGAAAGAGATGGTAAAAGAGATACAGAACAGAGAGACTGGCAGAGATAAAGAACAGAGAGACTGGCAGAGGTACAGAACAGAGAGACTGGCAGAGGTACAGAACAGAGAGACTGGCAGAGGTACAGAACAGAGATAAAGAAAGGTCAAATTAAGAGATACCGTACAATACTTTTGCAGTAATTCAGCACAAGGTTCTACCAGTTTCTGTATATTGCCAAATTAAAATGTTGCCTTAGCTTTAAAACCTTTTGGTATGATTAATTTGGGAACTTCAATGACTAAACTGGAGAAAACAGCTCAGCTGCTTCGTAATTCGTTTCCTGCCAAACTCTTCTGTCAAATGTCAGGTTAATTCATCAATCAACGTCCTTTCTCTTCTTTCACAAATATGTTGATATAACCCGCTAAAGAATTACATTAGTTAGAAAACTCTCCGAATACAATGCATAATGAACGCTGTTTATAGACGGCAGATTGACGGCTCGGATGGATTTGGCTACTGGTCGCTGTTCTGTGATTCAGTGTGAGCAGCACCCTGCGCAAGCGCCACCATCACCACTACTTTCATGAGGCTTCTGCCGGAGCACTGCTCCTTATATCCAATGTGATATGACATTCAAATGTTTGTCCTGCCATCTATAGACCAAATGTTAACTCAAACCATAACAATATCAGACGTCTGTAAAAGAAAAAAAAACTTTATTAGAAGTGGCAGCAAACAAAATGAGCAGAGATTTTAGATATCAGTGCCATGTTTTGTCTTTTCTTGTATTGTGCTGAACTGACCGTTCTTCAGCCCTGGGAGATGTCGCATCATCCTTATATGTTTTATTAATGATGAGTTTGAGTCCTATAAGTAGCAGAGCTGAGTTTCCCGTTTGGCATAGCTCATTATAATATCTATATGCATGTTTTTATTACTGCATATTGACTAAGTGGGGCACATATATTACAATAAATGTGGGGAAGATAAGGAAATGCAATGGGTTTTCCGAGCGAATCAAATGTAAACATATCAGATTCAACGTGAGTTTTGTGAGGGGGTCCTGAATCAGAATTTTTGGTGATTCAATTTGGGCAAAAAGGGAAAAAATGAATAACGAAAAAAAAAAATAAGAAAGACAAAAGAGAAAAAGTTCTTGGAGATATCAGAGTGTCAGTTCGGACCCCAATCAATTTATTCAGCTAAATTGAATCCAAATCAAATTTTAAGGGATTTGCTCATCTCTAGTTTTCATCTGTCATAGCTCATCACTGATTTTCTGAGCAGAAAGTGGCAGTTTTTTCTTAGTTTTTTTTACACGATACAAGTGTTATTATGAAGGAGTTGGTGCTTAAAAATTATTCAGCCTTCGAGCCATTCTTTTCAATGCAATTGCACCTGAACATTGGTGTAATTGCATTGACCACTGGGCCTTATCGGGGTTATCACTAGGCTGCAGCCTCATAGAATTAAACAACAGAATAAGCTCTGCTATATCAGGATAGAGGTTTACTATGGGAAGATCATGGTATAATAATAGTAATACAAGCATGTCTGTAGGTTACACAATAATTACCTAGAATTACAATACAATATGGCATTTAAATGCACAGTAAAAGTGCTGTAAAAGTCACCCACCTCACATCTTCATGAAAATAAAAACTGTACTTGGCAGTAAAAGACTGAGGGAGTATTAACTGCAAATGGCTGGGACTAGTTTTATAAATTGCGTTCAATATTAAGCTCTAGTGAACAATTTCTATGCAGCAAATAAACCACATAAAGCCATGTTAGGGCATCCACTGACTTTTCAATAAAAATCCAATAAAATTATAATTTACACTTAACGGGAAACTTTAGTTTGAAAATAACACTGGAATGTGTATATACAGTGATCCCTCAAGATGCAACGGCCTCAGGATACAATATTTTCAACATACAATGGTCTTTCCTGACCCATCGTAAGTTGAAACCAGACTCAACATACAATGCGTCAGACTCAGATCCAACCAATCCAGGCTAGTTGCTAGTTAGCAGCTCTTCCTGACTGTTAGGCCTCCTGCACACGGGTCGCAATGCACGAACACCACCGTGGGGCAGCCGCAGCGGATCGCGGACCCATTCACTTTAATGGGTCCACGTTCCGCCCGTTCCGCAAACAGATAGGACATGTTCTATCTCTTTGTGGAACGGAAGTACGGGACGAAACCTCACAGAAGAACTCGTAGTGCCTCCGTAAGGTTCCGTTCCGTGCATTCGTTCCACACCATTCGGCATCTCCGGATTTGCAGACCCATTAAAGTGAACGGGTCTGCGTCCGTGATGCGGAATGCACGTGTGCAGGAGGCCTTATATGTAAGGACTTGCTTTATCTGTCCAAGTTATCTACTTACTTTTTTTAAAATCTTCACTTTCTCTTATCTTGGATGATATTTTGGGGGTTTGGAACCGATTACTGAAGTTACAATGGTTTCAACATACAATGGTCGCCCTGGAACCAATTAATATTGTAACTTGAGGGATCATTGTATTTATATATATATATATATATATATATATATATTAGAGATAAGTGAAGTTTTGTAAAATTTGACATTGAAGTTGATTCATTACAAATTTGTCACAAATTGCTTTCCTTTGTATGGAGTGGGTTCAATGACGGGGAATGGTGATCACACTGCCCCCGTCATTTAACCTCTCAAATACTGTGTTCACCGCTGATCGTGGCATCTGTGGCTCACATGCATGCTAGTATGTAATTGTACCCCACAGTTCTGGTCCAATGAAAAAATATCCTACATGAATAATTGTATGGCGCCACCTGCTGTTAGCCCTTTTCTAAATTCTCTGTCCTGCTCACTGAGCTTGACCTATTTGCTTAGTTCCATCCTTCAACAGCCACCAGCTGCAGAAGATAGGAAACATTCCCTGAGAAAGGGCATGCCTCCTGAGCTGCCAACTTGAAATAAATCTAGCAGAACAATTGCAGCAATGAATGAGGAAATATCTGGATCCATGAGAGGTACAGGGCTGGTTCTAGTTTTTTTTTTTTTAGAAAGAGATTGTCATGTATTGTATGATATTCGATTTTCATTTTTTACAGTCCTCATGAGATAACTCCTTTAAGATTTTTGCCCGGTTTCAGATATTATACTTCCTTAGTCATCCTTAGCTCTCCTTCCTGCAAATAATTGCCGGGAAATGTTTTGTGCATAGAGATTTATTGCTTCATTACTCCACATGATAATAAAGAGTACTCAGAATAGACTGGCGCAGTATTTTTTATCGCTAGGTGTCCTTTTGTTTATAGTTCGATTTTATGAAGCCGTTCTTTTGGGTTAGAAATAAATGTTCTCATCTTTCACTATATAAAATTATTTATTGAAAGTTTCAGTCATTGGTAAAATATGATGATATTAATATGACCTTTATATATAAATATATATATACAGGTGAAACTCGAAAAATTTGAATATTGTGCAAAGTTCTTTTATTTCAGTAATGCAACTTAAAAGGTGAAACTAACATATGAGACTCATTACATGCAAAGCGAGATATTCCAAGCCTTTATTTGTTATAATTTGGATGATTATGGCTTACTGCTTATGAAACCCCAAAGTCTCAGTTTTGAGGTCCCCTTTGCTCAGGGGGTATGGACTAATTAGCTAACTAGAGTGTGACACTTTGAGCTAAGAATATTGAACCTTTTCACAAAGTTTCAATTCAAACTGCATTAATGCAATTCCTTTTAAATTGCATTACTGAAATAAATGGACTTTTGCACGATATTCTAATTTTTCGAGTTTCACCTGTATATGTATCTGAATTAAACAGATTTAAGTATAGTGTATAGTGAAAGCTAAGGCCAGCAACCTATAATAACAGACAGAACAATGTTTCCCCTATCAGCAGGGAATAGAGGACATACACGTGACAATACATTCCCATGCTGGAAAACGATTACATTAAATTGCCTGAATGGAAATTCTTAGCCAACGTGTTAGACCTCATGTATTCAGAACGGAAATGAAATCGATCCCTAGCACAATGTCCATAGCTTAATCTATTACATCGCCTGAGAATCCCCAGAAATCATCATGACGCTTTCCACCACACGACAAGTTAGGGGCTGTTCATATCTCGTCTTTGCTGTTCGTCAAGCGGATGCGTTTGGATTAAAATGTACACAAACCTATGCGCTTTTGTAGTTATCTATCCCTTCTTTTTAATATATACTGTCCATTGGACAGATGTGCATACGTTTCAATACGCTTGTGTCCATTTTTTTTTTTAAAAGCATATGTTTTTGTGAACCCTTTCTATTTTTAAATAAAGACTTGAAGTGTATCAAAGGAAGTTAGGAGTATCTGGATAAAAACGGATACTTTTTTTTTTTAAGTATAATTTCTATTCTTTTTTTTTTTTTTCGCTATTCTGTCCTGCAAAAAAAAAAAAAAAAAGTACAGAAACGTAAACAGTGACAAAGAGAGTCAAAATTACGGTGAGCACTTTTGAACTATGTTTGGCCAATTATAGTGTATGTTTTTTTTTTTCTGCTTACAAATGTATCTGCTTCATGTACAGCAAAAACAAGATGTGGAGAGCCTCTTATGGAAGTATTCTCTACTCAGGGCCGTGCTACTAAGGGAGAATATTAGGAACTTTTTTGGCAGCAAATGAGTGTCTATAGCTGTGTAATAAAGTGTGTACATTTAGGAATCAATTTGGGTACTGGTTACCAAGGGGATGCCTACAAACTACTGTGTTGTGGCCAAGGTTTTAAGATACAGGGCTAGTACAATAAATTGAATCTTTTCATCCATTACCATCTGCCTAAGGCTACTTTCACACTAGCGTTTTTTGCGGAACTATCATGGATCTTAAAAAACACTTCCGCTACAATAATACAACTGCATGCATCCGTCATGAACAGATCTGGTTGTATTATGTCTTATATGGCCATGACGGATCCGTCATGAACACCATTGAAAGTCAATGGGGGACATATTCGCTTTCTATTGTGTCAGAGAAAACTGATCTTTCCCCATTGACTTACATTGTGTGTCAAGATGGATCTGTCTTGCTCTGCACCACATCGCGGACAAAAAAACGCTGCTTGCAGCATTATACTGTTTCGTTCAGTTCAGTTTTGTCCCCATTGACAGTGAATGGGGACAAAACTGAAGCATTTTCTTCCGCTTTTGAGGTCCTATAATGGATCTCAATAGCAGAATTGGAAACGCTAGTGTGAAAGTAGCCTAAGCCCTTACTAAGGCCAAGTTTACAATTCAGTTATTTGGTCAGTTACTTCTTCCAAATCATCCTTTAAATTCTCCATGTCCTAGAAAAGTCAACAACATTCAGAGAGAGGAGGAGCTGGATGTTCCTGATGGCATATTCTCATCGATATTAGATGATATGGAAAAGCAGATGGCAGAAGAAGAGCTCCCACCTGTAGGGCAGGAGAGTGCTGGGGTTGAAGAAGTGGGTATTCCAGAGCTGATTAAAATTCAGTGTTTACTATTAAATAACCCTAAGGAGATTGCAGGACTGAACAGCAATAATATGCATATTATACCCCCACCTAACCAGCCAAACCCTTTTCCAGTAACAGCCCCTGTTTAAAGGTGCATTAAAGGTGCCACGTGGCCAATAACAATAAAAAAACAACATTATTCTTCACTGCAGCATGGCCACAACCTGGTTACAGCACGGCCACTCCATGTAGCCATAGTGGCCTGAGTCAAAATGGCCTGAGTATACCTGATTTATAGAGATTTGTGACAAATTCATTCGGAACTAATAAAATTTCTTGGTGAACTTCACCAAAGTTGACAAATCAAATTTTTCAAAACTTTGCTCATGTCTAGAAATAACTGAACAAATAACTGAAATGTAAACTTGACCTTAGATAAATAATTGCATGACCAGTCTGATTGAATGTCAATTGAAAATGGTAATTAGAAAGAGTCCAGCCTCAGATTATTGTCTTGCTAAAGACCCTGTTATACGTTGATTAAATTTCCATGGCAACAAAGTGTTTTACCTGTATTCTACTACTAGAACCCATCCTCAAGGTAGATTTTCATTAAATCAGATCTGCCAGTCAGATGTTTGAGGAGGCAGCAGCGGTCCAGTGAGCGCCAATTTCTCATTGCAGATTACCAAGCACAGCACCGTCCATTGGGTAGAGGCTATGGTTTTCATTGCAGCCCAGGCCCATTAACTTAAATGGGACTGAGATACGCCTAGGTCATGTGACCAACGTGACATTACTTGCCTAGCAAGAGGCAACGGCACTCACTGGAGCATCGTGGCCGCTTCAAACAGATTATCAGCATGGGTGGCGTGAGTCAGATCTTCATTGATCAGATATTGATGACCTATCCTGAGGGTAGATTATCAGTATTAAAATCTTGGGAACCATTTTAAAGAAATGCAAACCCAAGATGATGGGTGGGATTTAGTAAGCGTTTTGTCATACTATAGAGAGAGCCGAAGGGGAAAGTTCCTGCTCCAGCCAGTTGGCTTACAGCCAGACACAGGAAACTTAAAGGACATGACTCTTTGAACACAATAAGAAGATTTATATATTTCACAATTTTAATCATAACATTACAAAAAAAATAGGATCAATGAAAATGAGGAGATGAAGAACATTTGTTTGGAGTTAAGTATCTTCAATACCGTTATGACATGTCATATTAAGACAAGAGGTACATTGAAATTGAAAAGTCTGTTATCTTTTTCTTGCCATTTTTTACTTCATGCGTCAACCAGCAAGTTTAGCTCGGCTGCATCTGTATCTTTAAATTTTGCGTTTCTGGGACTGTATCTGCAGAGGAAGTCCAAAGTGTATATCTACAGTCTATAAAACCCCCTAACTAACCTTCCTTAAACTTGTTACCAACATTGCCATGAGGCCCTTGGCATTTCTTTATCTTTAAAAAATGGAAAGGATTATTAAATATTCCTGCCAAAGTTATAGTGGTATTGATACAATTGCAGCACTGGATGTTTACCGTGTGTCTTTTGTGTACCCTGAAGGTGTTTGTGTCTCATTGGTAACTGCCCAGGGACACTATTCATCTGTAAGCCGAGATGTACAGATGGTACTGTTCTTTGTTCTTTAAGATATAGCAGTAATAAAATGCATGAGCATTTTACTACAAAGTAATATTTTTATTGTAATCTTTAATTGAAGTTCCCTTAGGTGTTGCAGAATGTGAATGTGTGGTGTTATTTCCTTACCTTATTATATATGAAAGGAATATTTTACATGTGGTAAAAGTAATCACAGCATAATATGTTACCACTTGTTATCTTTTCAGCAAAATTAGGTTATTGCACCTTAGCTTAAACGTGAATATCCGCCTACTGTGGAAATATTCTCACTGAATATGAAGTGTTTCTGAAATTAAGTTTAGCTCAGCAAGTTTTAAAGACCGTCTAAAACTAAAATGTTCCCTGGATCATTTCAAATGTGGTTTTGTATTAAAGATACCGAGAAGATCAAGGGCATAGCTAAAGGCTCATGGGCCCTGGTGCTTGGGCTTCCTTCCTTCAGTGCATAGTGACCAGAATCACATTGCCTTCGTGCTGCCTGAGGCAAAAATTGAAACGGCATCCCCTCCCATGCTAAATTCTTGACCTAACCCCTTCCCTGCAGCCAGAGGTGTAACTTGACCAGCATGGACTTTCTATGATACCGGTGTCTTCTTATGCGGCACAAGGGTCTTTGGGCCCCCTCAGGCTCCTTAGTCCAGTAGTGACTGCTACCTCTGCACCGCCTATAGATACGCCCCTGGAGAAGATAAACTTGCTGTTTTTTGCCTTACTTTGCAGGTGCTCGAGATCACTGTTATTTCTTAGCTATGCACTCTGGAATAGATATAGTTAAAAATTAATCACCATGAAGACAGGTATGAGTTAATTGACTCATGTTAGACTAGTTTCAAACTAGTAACATAGTTCTCCGGCAGGCTGTTCCAGCAGAGAAGATCCTGCTGGGACTCTGTGGATCCAGCATGGCCAGATGTTACCACAATGTCTGCCATCCCCATTAACTATAATAAGATCCAGCAGAGATCCGGGCTCTACCCCGCAAATATGCTTGTCAAAAAACTTTGCTTGCAGCATTATTTTCCCCATCGAATTCCGGCATATTTAGGTAGTGGCTGGATCTCTGCTGATTCCCATTATAGTCAATGAACATTGCGGTAACATCCAGCTATGCCGGATTCAGAGTTCTGGCAGGCTGTTCTCTGTAATAATAATGTTGATGTGAATGAAGCTTTAGAATGTTGTTTAACCCATTTCTTTCCAACTCAGAAGGAACATCCCTTTAGGATCCTCTTCGATTAGCATGAATGTAGAGTAAAAATAAATATAAATATTAAATGAATGTTATCCAAACACACCAAATTCAGTGGGACCAGCCAACCATGTTATCTGAATGCCAATGTCCTGACTTCCCATGATGGCGCACTATGCCACTGATTTTGGTGCTGGCTACATATGTAGTTCCTGTGAACAGTTGTACAATTACAGTTCAATGGTAGGGCAGGCATAAAAGCGGAGTTTCCCTATGTAAGGCCATCGGTGCACCCTTTACATCATAGTGTGTTTAGGACATGGCATTAAGGGGCTTAAAAATGGCCTCCAGGTCTGTCATATGCATATAACTATTGGACCTGGCCAGAAGCAAAAACTCTGAAAGACATAATATCCTGCAATATAGAAGTACTGCAATCTATTATATAAATGTAATCAGATGATGCCATATTCAGCCGCCCAGATGATGCCATATTCAGCCGCCTAGCAGGACAAGTAAACAGCTAAAAAATAAAGTTTCAGTTCAAGTTTATTTTTAAAAAAGCAATACAAAACCTGTACAATACAAAAAAATAAAAAAATAAAATCAATGTCAGACTTACTGTTATTATCACTATTATTCATTAAAGGGGTTGTTTCATGAGCACAGCTTCCTTCCTAATAGTGCATTTGAACATGATAAAAATGTGGTCCAATACTTAAGACTTCCTCTATGATCCAGGATGAAGGTCAATCATAAAGAGCAGCTCTCACTCTTGAAGATTTAGCTCATTCATGCAAGATATGATTTGCTATGATGTACATATGGCCAAATAGGGCATAGGGAACAACACCTTTAATAAACAGGCCAGAATTAAAAAAAAAATTGGATTAGTTAGAATCCAAATTTCTTGAGATTCAATTCAGGAGATTTTTTTTTGCATATAAAGTGATAGAGAGACTTTTCAAGGCATGCTAAGTACTTTCGAGACCTCAATCAAATCACAAGAATTGGACCTGAAACAAATTTTAAGAAATTCCCTCATCTCTAGTTATGATGGAAGCCTTTGTTTACAGTATGGTAAATCCAGTTAACATGACTACAGCGATGTCTAGACAACCTCAGATCTGTGTCCAATTGTAAGCCCCTCCAGCTCAGCAGCCATAGAAAGTTCTGAATGAATACGTTTTGGATATTATAGTGTGCCGTTTATTCATTCCCAACCAATTTGTTCTTCCTTTGAAGACACAGAATTTGAATATCAGCAACTCTTTCCTCCTAGAAGAGTTTGTCAGTCTGCTGACTTTTAAGAGCTAAATCACTTCAAGGCCTGATCAGACTATACACAGCTGTTCTCATGTTTCCACTTGATTAGTCATTGAATTTTTTTTTGCATGTGTTTGAAAACACCAAATGGTTCGTTCCACATTTTAGTTCAGATGCTACAACATTTAGAAAAATGAACAATCGTTAATTTTATACTGTTGCTAATTATTTTAAATAAATGAATATATATTTTTTTCACGTTAGTGCCATGGCATCTTAATGGCTAATAATCTTCCGATTAAACCTTAAGTTTCCGTCGCTTTGTACACCACCAGGGGATTGGAATAACTTGTGACTTTTTGCTGCAATTATAAATCTGGCTAAATATGTAGCTCCGCCCACAAAACATCTGTCCACCCCTTAATAAATGTAAACTGCCGAAAATGTCTCAAACTATCCTAAAATGGCTCAAATATATTCGTAATTTGGTGGAAATGTCTACTTCTTCGACAAAACACACAAAATCTCTCCACTTTTGACATATTACAACCTAAGTCTAGCGAGATTCTCCAAATTTATTATACAGCATTAACCACTGTAATAAATTTTGCTAATCTAGGTTAATTCTAAGCTGTCTGAATTTGACTGAGAAGAGCCTAAATGATATATTGCATTTCATTGCTATTACCTGCCCCCAACCCACTCACCTATTTCTCTGATGTATACTGGCATTCAATTTTTAAAACAGATAGACCATGGATGCAAATCCCTATGCATTTTAATGCTAATGGTAAAATGAATATACATTTTTATTAAAGACTTGTGACTTACATCCATAAGACTAGTTGAACCTATGTCTGCCGACTACAGGGCCTGTGGGAATGACTCCCTAAATTCCATAAAGTGATGGATCTGAGACCACTATTTCACCATAGCAATTTAGAAAGAAGCTCATATCAATTAAAATTTAATTCTCTTGTGTTCTGCTTGCCTTGATTTTCCCTCTCACATCATGATGCTGTGCATACCAACTGCCCTATTTAATATAATAGGATGCACAAATCACTGCATTCTTATGGAAGACATGTCCTATGTGTTTTTCCAGGACAATATGTTTTAATGTGAGGGCTAAAATGGTCTGATTAGCTCTTATTAAATAGCACTGCCGCAGAGCAATGTCAAATTTTGTTTGGCTCCTTGCGCCCACCATCGGATATGATTGCAAGGTCCATGCTCTATCCATACCCAATAAATTGCATCATAATATTTTTTTTATTTCATTCCACAAGCAGTGAGACCATATCTAAACCAGCTCAGTGGATGGCTCCAAAGTCAGTACCAAATGTGGTTGTCTTCTGTTGATTTTTGAGGCCCATTTTTGAGTCAGAATCCTCTGCAGCAGAAGTTGTATTGGTAGAAGTTAGATTAGTAGATGGCCCAAGATGATGGCTTTGTGCCAGTTTTCTGATACAAAATAAAAGCATAAACCACATTTCCACAGATTTCCCCAGCGTGTTCTTTGGCTCCTAAGATGTTCAGGCAGATTATCACTAACAAGTGTTCATACGGATGCTAATTAGCAATAATCTGCCTGTGTAAAGGTGCAACAGATTACCTAAAACATGGTTGTTCATTGGGCAACAGATCGTTGGTGTGGTGACCTAAATCATCATTTGCCGGCAGCGGACCATGGTGTCTAAATATTATTCTGCTGCCAACAAACAACTGTATAGGGATAACCCATCTTATTAGAGATCTCTCTGCCCCATACTGAGGAGGAGATTGCTCCATGTAAATGTAGAGGTCTCCACCACTGTCGATCAGGCAATTGTCAGGAAGGAACCCTATCCCTCTCGACAATCATTTGCTACATCTGGCCAGGTAAAGGGGCTATTAGCAAAATCATCTAACATTAAAAAGAAACACTTGTTTAACAAAGACTGAAGGAGTGAACTCTTCTCAATTTGAATCTTTAGGTTTTACACCTCAATTAAAGTAATCAAGAGCACATAACACATAATAAACCCAACATTAAAATGGTTAGGCAGCAATTCTATCCTAGAATAATTCCTGGAAAATTGCTGTAAGGAAAATAGAAGGTGAAATCCTTCAGTTAATCAGATGTTAACAAGATAAACTGCCCCAGAGTTAACACATAATATTGCTTTAATTCTTTTAAACGATCAGCTATCTGCTATTTAATGGAGGATCTGGACACCCACACTGCAGTAAAGCTTAGGTAATATTCTGAACTTTTGCTTTAATATATCTGTTAAATGTGTCATTATGTGCTAAAACTGCCATAATATTAAACCATAAAAGGATTCAATCTTCAAAAAATCTTAATAATGATTGTATCTCCATGGCTTTAGGGAGTTTAAACTGCCAGATGACATGGTAGTTGCACACATATAAATGGATTATTTTTCTTAATTATGACAACACAACATTTATAGTTTTACAACCAGATTCAAATTTGAGAGATACTAATTTGCTCAATCAAGCTGTCCTTGAGACATTATCTATTATCTATTGTTGGGTTAAGTAAAGCATATTACTATAAGTAACTATGTTATTGTACGTTTCATAAGTTTCTCAAAATAAAGCTGGTCATACACTTTAGACAGCAATCAGCCAAAAGCTCTATCTCCCATCATCTTGTACGCTTGTATGCTCACCTCTGCCAAGCATGCTTGTGATCTGAGTGGGGAGATGCAAATAAAACCTTGCCAGGCACCTCTGGCAGTTGCTTATCTTCTTTGAGAACATGCGGTTTAGGCACATGTTCAAATCCAACACTAGAGATAAACTGATTCTATAGAATTGGACTTTGACCTAATTTTTTCCCCAAAATTTAGATTCTACAAAATCGGAATTTTAGGTAATTCAATTAAGTATAAGTTTTAGAGAGAGGCAGATAATGAGTGAGGGAATGTGAGAGATTGAGAGAAATAGGTAGAGAGAGAAAGAGGTAGAGAGAGAGAGAGAGATGGAAGAGAGAAATGGAAAGAGAGAAAGAGAAAAAGACCAGAATGTCATCCACAGCCTTTTAGGGCAATCAAAACACTTTTGACTCATCAGTAACTGAACTGTGGTTTTCTGACACCTAGCACTACCACCAACACCGGTCAGCTGTTTGAAGAGATGCAGTCAGGTAGATGATGTTGCCTCCTCATAGAAAACACAGTGCCATTGATTGTATAGAGGCTGTGCTTGGTATGGCACCTCATACCCATTCACTTGTCACAAATGGGACTGAATTGCACCTAGGCCATGTGTTTCACTGGCCTAGAAAGAGGCTGCAGCACTTAGAAGTCCTGAGGATAGGTCATCAATATTCTACTCCCATAAATCCACTCTAATAAGAGTTCAGCAGTCCTACCATTTCTATGCATACTTCCATAGGGCATAGTTGGGGCCTGCATGTCCTGAAATAGCCACTGTAGTATAAGCAATGCACAAAAGAACAGAAAATAATGAACATATCCTCTTAAAAACAAAGTTGTATTTTCTTTAGAATTCACGCTCATCAGTGTCTAGGTTACCAGGCTATACTACTTTACAATGCAAGGAATGACATTGAGTTCTATATGCAGGAGCTACTGTATCATGCGTACATATGCGATGCCTGAATAAACCTGCGTGCTGTCTTACAGATTCATCAAGCAGATCTTGATTCTTATACTCCCCTCAAAGATGGCATAACTCTCCTTGATTCAAAGGACATAAAAACTTTAATATTTGCTTTAGCAGCTTCATTTGGAGTGGGAAAATCCCAAGAGCCAAGTTCTCTGTTTTGATTAAAATCCATCAATCAGTGGTATTGGATTGTCAAACACATCCAAATATTATTATGCAACACACCTTTCTCAGATGGTTTGCTGTGCTACAGGGAAAGAGGAATAAATCTGGAAGGATATAACAGCCTAGATTTATCAAACAGTGAAGGCACTCTACAGTCGGTAAAATCTCCCCAAGCTATTCACTTTTATAATTAGGCTACACAGAATAATACGAGGACACAATGTTTTCTTCTGACTCCAGAATGATATCTTGACAAGTTTCAGAGACATAAGTTATTTAAGAGAGGTGATGCCCACATCGATTGTCTCTTCATTTCAAAATTATTACTTTCATAAAGGATCTTCAACTAGATAACTATGTACAGTGGCTTGCTTTATTGGTTATACAGTATATATTAGAATGCTGGATGATATTGTTTTGCATATTAGCATCAATCTTTCCCAAACCTCAATTAGTTGTTATATGTATACCAGGGTGGGACTGGAGTTCCTTAGGACCACCAGAGGAAATTATTCCTGGGGCCCAACCTTCATCTGATCAATACTTTTTCAATCTAAGACATAGACCCTAGTGCCAATTAATTGTCTCCAAAAGCAGCTCCAAATTTATATGTTTTCCTCTGGACTTTTGGGACCCTCTTTTATATTAGAGCTTGGGCCTACCAAAGGCTCCTCTGGTGCTCTGGTGGGCCAATCTTACACTTCGTAATCGCAAATATTCAAAAAAAAAATTCATCAGTACCCATGCTCCCTCACTGCTTTTTGCTTGTGGGCAACTTATAAATCTGCAATATCTTTGACTTTAGGAGTAGTGTTGATCGCAAATTTTCCTATTGCTAATTTTTATCGTGAATTTTCCGATTTCTGCAATCAAGAAAGTAATGACTGGAAATCACAAATTCTCAAATTTGCGAATATATGATGAAAATTCGCCCAAATAGTCACAAAATATAGCAAATTCGAATATTGGCCCTGCCGCTCATCACTGTTTATGATACAGTTAGTCTCTACCTGATCGCCACGTGTAAACACTGTAATAGCCCTGTGATCAGTTATGAACTCTCTGTATCATAAATTATTATGATACCGCTGATTTTTTTCAGAATAACATGGGCCTCCAAAATACAATGGCCTTTGCTGCCTCAGGTTTGGTAAGTGAACTTATCAGTTCTCTTAAAATGCCTGTTTTTATAAGTACTTTTATTTCTCCTAATTTAATAATTCTGGAGCATCTGTCTCATCAGTCTGTGTCTTCCTGTAATTTCTCCTAAAAGTGAAGAGCAAACTAGCAGCTGGGTATTGCCATTTTACTTGCAAAAAGGTGAGACCTTACATTGTCTGACTCCATTAGCAAGGATTGGACAGTGTTTAGGGATACACCCTCTAACTGGGAACAACCAGTAGTAAATGTATTCATTAATTTCTAGACAAAGAAACTTCCCCATACAACAGTTCTAAGAAAAGCTCCATAATTATTATATTACTGGGAATACAAATATTTATTGAAAGGTAAGTGTCAGAAGTGGTGAAAGGTCCTCTTTAAGAAATATTCATATAAAAGAATCTCAGTCCTGAGTTAATTTATTTTTTAATTTAGTAAAACATAGTTTTCCAGAATTAGGAATGAGAAAACAGAGCTGAGATCATCTTGGACGGATTAACCCTTACAGGAAATATTAATTTAATTCCCATGTGCATGTCTAACAAGACAAGAGGAGCCAACAGTGTAGGATACATTTCAATGGTATAATACGATCATAACGGTCACTGACAAAGACATACATTGACCAATCCTTTTATGAGAACTCAGACTCAAATCCTTGCTTTTGCGCTTCTTTTGAAATGGCAGGTGATAGTGTCATTCCCTTAAAGTACATATAACACCCATAGGCCAGGCCAGATTCCAAGCCGTACAATATCATACAATCTCATACTCTTTTACAATAACTCCTACTAAGGGACCTTAGGAAGTAAAAAAAAAATATGCCTCAACCTAAGGTGTGTGCATCGATCTTGGCTGTCCTTTTTCAAATAATGGAAATTAAATTAAACCCGTAGGGAATCTTGGTGGTTTTAATTATATTTCCACTGCTGTGTCACCTCAGCAGAACATGTTCTTGGTATAGCTCTCATAAGCAAGCTTCCAATGTCTCTGTAATTTAGCTTTGCTCGAAGAGATAAATGATGAATACACAGAAGAAAAAAAATATTGTCTTTGAAAACCATCTGATATCTATGAATGTGCTAAAACAATTACAAGGGACTTTATAGTTGGATTCATATCACTAAATATCACTTCATTAGCTTTACTTTGTAGCATCAATGCCG
The DNA here is from genome assembly GCF_014858855.1 of Bufo gargarizans. Taxonomy (NCBI): domain Eukaryota; kingdom Metazoa; phylum Chordata; class Amphibia; order Anura; family Bufonidae; genus Bufo; species Bufo gargarizans. The sequence continues at coordinate 486,683,488 of NC_058083.1, forward strand.
TGCTTTAATTATAAATGGAAAATTTTTGATGCAAAAAATTCCTTGAAGTGGTCTGTGTATTGGAAATATGTTGTTGGTGCTAAAAATATTGCTGACTTTAGGCCTTGTGCCTATGGTTGCATTATAATTCTGTGTACTGTGGGGTATTCATAAGAGGGAAAGCTAAAAAAAAAAAAAAGTTTTGGGGAATTTTCATATTAATAGCATATTCTCAGTATAGGCCACCAATAGGATATCCACAGGGGTCGAACTCTTGGCACTTCTGCTGAACTGCTGTATGAAGAGACCACATTGCTCTGTTAGAGCTCAGGCTTCTTCCTAGGACATGTGACATCATGTTCAACAGTCACATGGCCTAGGCGCAGCTCAGTCTTTTTCAAGTGAATGAGGCTGAGCTGCGATACCAAGCACAGCCACTATCAAATGGTCCTGTGCTTGGTAAGCTGCAAGGAGGCTGCGACACTCAGTGGAGAGCTGCAGCTTCCTCAAGCAGCTGACTGGTAGTTGGTTTATTGGGGAAAACTATACAATTTATACAAGATGAGATACAGTTTAGTATAGAGACATTCAAGTTTTGTATGGTATCCTGTAGGACATTTGCCTACAGATGTTGTAGCTGGACCTGTAGATTCCGCACACTTACAGGTTTCTGTAGCTGGTGTCCCAGCTGGTCCCATGAATGTTTAATTGATGATACATTTGGTGACCGGGCAAGCCAAGGAAGTTTTGCATTCTGGAGGAGACATTCCTGAGAAGGTCTTGCTGTATGTGGGTGAGAACGGGAACCGTGACAATAAATTGACTTCTGCTAAGCACCTAGAAATAACCCAGGCAAAAATAGGGGTGTGTAAGGAACCTGCCACATGGGCCTGGATGGTGGACAATTGAACTTTGGGAGCAGCTTGTGCTTGTTGGTGGTACAAACAATCCCCTCTACTGGTGTTCTGTCTGGGCTGTCCAGAGCCTGTTTATTTGTGCATGTGTGCCTTCATGTAACCACTGCTCCCTACATCTACAGTTAGGTCAGGAGCAGCTTAGACAGTGAGCCATTCATCAAAATGTCCATCCTGCTTTTCTTAGTCCAATGATGTGCCCCCTGTCAAGTCTATCGACTGCGCAAAATGTCTTCGAGTGCGTTGTAGAAGCATGTCTAGCAGTCAACAATCCCTAACCAAGAGGTACAATATCAAAAAGTACCCTCTTAGAGCCTTTTTATAGTGCATTGGGTGAAGAACTTTTATAGCCTCTTGTGGCAAGACCCAGTGTCTAATTAGACCACACCTGTAGTGATTAACATATCTGCCGGAGACTTACCCAGTAACTGCATGCCAAGTTTTGCAACAATCCATTTCTGTCTGGGTGCGTTATTTTATTTTTATTTTTGTCAATGAGTGTATAGAGATTGCTACACATTCATTATACTGAGCATTAGAGACTCACAGAACATGACATTTGAGTATACCTTAAAGGGGTTGTGTCACCATTAAATGTTAATTTAGTATAATTCAGCATGAAAAACTAGATGCATTTGTAATTCCCTTTCTGTTATAAAAAAAATATGTCAGTTGTGAGATATTCTCTTTACTTGATTCTAATGGTGCCCCCTGGTGTTTCATCTGTAAAGTAACGTATATCAATGTACTAAGGCGGTCGCACATGCTTATTTCCATCCTTCAACTTCCACTAGCCATATCTACTGTTAGAAGCTGTGTAGCAGAAGCCCCTGAAAAGGACACACCCCCGCAAAGGAAGATGTCCCCTTGAGCTGTGATAGGGAGAGAACTGAAAACTGTAACATCAACCATTACAACCATGTCAGCACTCAGCAGTATCAAGGAATCACAAGTTGTCAGTAGGTTGTACTCATGCTGTCAGATATAAGCCATTCTAATTCTTCCCTGGTTCAGTGCTTACAGCAAAGGTCATATTGCTGTGTTAGACAATATTATTGACTTTCTGCTCAAAGTGCCTATACTAATTAATGTGGAAACACAAAGGTATGACATCAGAATTTTAGGACCAGGTTTTATTTGGATACCTTGTATGAAATTTCCTTTACCAGAACATCCAATGAACCTATTACGACAATTTTTATTGCCTTAAAACCACAAATTGGGTTTTATTTCTGAAATGTTGTAATTTTGTAATTGCAACCCCTCTCCCCCTTAAGCTCTATTGTCAGGATCTTCACCCCTTTTTAGGAGATAGGAATATTCAGGTAAGATGAGATAATGAGGAAGGGGCCCTTATTGAAAATTAAAAAGTTGCTAAGTGTCAGTATCTGACAAATCCATGTTCAGTATTACATAAATAGCCATTCCTCTGAATGGTCACCATGTAAAACTACATTTATGACTTCATATAAATGCTACCAGACATGTCAACTGATCACAGGGCTTTCTAGAAATCAGACCTGTGGCAATAAACTGATGACTGGGCTGAATTTATTTCAAAAAGAGATTATCAGGTTCAGAGAACCCATTTAACATACAACTCATCTACATTAAAGAGTTGTCCCATGACGACAGCTCCTATCTAGATTTCATGGATGGGGATTTCATGCTTGGGATCACCCTCTTTTAGCCAGAACAGACATCTTATCTGTATGAATGTTTCCTGTTGGGGAAGACTTGACATGTAGTATTGAACTGATTGCCCCATCATGGTCAACTCATGAAGGTCACCATGTACAGTAATAATACATTTTTTGTAGTACTAGAAATGTTGCTGTAGGGAAAATATCTGGATGGCCATGGCTTTCCCTGGCAAAATCAACTGTTTGGTGGGGCTTCTGGGAGCAGGACCTGGGGTGATCTCAGATTCACCACGGGATCGGCATTCTTAAAGGGCTTGTATCTAATAAGAACTTACTGTATATGTTCCCCCTAGTAGTAATTCTAGACACCTAAACTGCTAAACCAATACTAAATTTTGGATCTAGTGAAAGAGCTACACTAATAGAGGCAATTATAATAACAAAGCAGACATCATCTGTACTAGAGCTGGAGGACCCTATACCAATAGAGCAAGCGTTTGATGTACATGAAAAAGAAGGAGTTAAGCATCTGTTAAACATGACATTTTGAAGGTGCTTTTCTATCAGGACATGATAGATGTGTAACGTCTCTAAAGGATTGGTATCTGTATGAGACTCCCACTTTTTTCTCATTGAAAAGAGGCTCCCACAGGCTAATGAAAAATCAATTTCAGAGCCTGAAGCATTAGTTTAGCTTTGTAGGTTATTTGGTTGTTTGGAATGGTGTCAACAACCATCTGGTTTAAAAATGTAATTAGAATATGAACTGAACATAAAATCATCTCCTTCTGAATATTTCCTCCTCCCCTGTGTCACTTTGTCCTCCCTTTTATGCCTAGCTTAAGCCTTTTGTTCTCTTCTGCCTGTCCAATCTTTAGGAATTCTTCTTATCTCACCGCTCAGGTTGTGTGGATGTCTTTTGAGTTTGTTCATTTTACCTGACCTTGTGTAGCATATGTTCTCCATTTCTCTTCTGAAACCCCATTGTGCAGTGCCTCTTATGATTAAAAGTGGTGTTGCTATAGAGAATGCAATAATAAGTCATAGAAAAATCCTGAAAGCTTTGTCCATGTGAAGAATTAGCATTGCATACAATCTGATTTTATTATGCATAAGCCTCCAAAATTGACCAGTTTTATAGTCTTTCATTTTTGTTATAGTATTGTTCGTCCAAAAAGGATCAGTTCACCAAAGTCATGGGGGCCCATTTACGTACTGATATATGCCACTTTTGTGAGGTATGTCAGCCACAGGTTTTGCCGCAGGCTAGTTTCTTGAGAGATCTAAAAAAGGGGTGGGGAAGAGGGCTTGCCAGTAGGCCTGTCTCATTCATTATACTTGAAAGGAAAAAATCCAGCACCTCGATTTTTCATGCTTAATGATGTTTTATTCCACAAAACCAAATATACAGCAGTAAAAAATCCTCAAGGTGCAAGCCCCAATACGGTCTACGCGTTTCGAACCAGATGGTCATGATTAAGAACCATCTGGTTCGAAACGCGTAGACCGTATTGGGGCTTGCACCTTGAGGATTTTTTACCGCAGTATATTTGGTTTTGTGGAATAAAACATCGTTAAGCACGAAAAATCGAGGTGCTGGATTTTTTCCTTTCAAGTATATGAGTCTGGGTCTCTTCCCATCCGTGCACCTTCCAAACTACTGATGCAGGTGAGCTGGACTGTTACTATCATTCGTTATACGTCAGTTTTTGACATATAAAATAACTTAAATCTAAGCCTGCAATGATGCTGGAGTAGATTTTTAATTGTCACACATCCTACTGGAGGAAATGACAAAGTTATGTAGAGACCTGCACCTCCACATAACTTTGGCACTTCCTCCAGCGGTTCCAGCACAATTAAGACCAGCATCTAAATCATAAGTCTAAAAGAAGTTGTCTCATACAAATCCACACCCTGCAACTACCATCACCTGAGTAAGGGCTCATTCAGACGGCCTTATGCTGTCTGCAAAAATGCGGATACGTTTTTTGGCGGACACTTCAGCATGTCCACAAAAAACGGATTTTATTCCGTTTTTTTGCTGACCCATAGACTTCAATGTGGCCATGTTCTGATTTTCACTGTCAAGTATAGGACATGTTTCATTTGTTTTGCTGAGCCGTGCAATGGAAGAAAAGGCCTCAAAAAAGTGAATGGGACAGCATCTAATCCACCAAAAAACGGATCTGCATTTTTGCAGACAGCATACGGCCATCTGAATGAGCCCTTACCCTGAAGAACCAAGTTTTCAAATTTGGAAAAGCTGCTAAGAGCAGTTGCACACATCTCAAGCGTATTGTCCCTGTCTTCTGCTCTAAAAGAAAGGGTCAACTTTTATTTTACAAAATATGTCCAAAATGTTGAGGCCTAGATTCCTATTTTACCTAAAACTGTGCCTTTACATAACAGTCCTGTGAAGATGAAAACAGCTCATACATGAGATCTTTTATTTAGTAGCTTTTATTTTTGCATAATGTATGCTAATGCACTCTGTCACATCTAACATATGTTCCGGAGATGGGGAAATCCAGACTTTCTTTTTTTTTCATATTTTCACCACCTTCCCTGTCAACAAAGTTCCTGTATGAATTAATTATAGTAAGGGTTGCCAATTAGGAACGATTGTGTAGGCGACACACATACTGTATTTTCTATTTTCTGTTATTAGCATATAGCACTGCAATTAGCACCACTACGCTACTCCCCGATGCTGTATTTAGAGGCTGAGTAATAGGAGCTGTTTGATTGTACACATTGCGTGAAGTGAACAAGGCGGTCACCAATCGTCAAAGTACTGTATAGTACCTCTAAAACTGAAATTTACAAAAATAAATAAAAATTAACGACTACTTCTATTCTTCCATGTGACAGGTATTTACTGTAGATTGCCAATTAAAGGGTTATTTCATTATTAATGTAAACAATTAAAATCAGACTTAATATAGTGCATGATAATGCCTTTATAACAAAGCTAGAACCAGCCCTGTACCTCACATGGATCCAGAGATCTCCACATTCACTGCTCCTCTTGCTCTACTAGATTTTTCAGCCTGACAGTTCAGGGGTTGTGTCCTTTCGGCTGCAGCTCTCTCCCTGTAACTACCACAGCATCTAACAGAACATATGGCCGCCAGTGCCAGTTAAAGATTTAAACTGAGCACGTTCTACCAGCTCAGCGAAACGGACAAAAAGTAAAATGTATACAGAGATATTTCATTGAATAACTCAGTGGCTATGCTAAAATTTTAATGACATGCAATTACAAAAGGATGTAGATCTGAGGGCTGGTTAAGGCTACGTTCACACTTGCGTTGTAAATTCCGGTATTAAGGTCTCAATACCAGAATTAAACAGTCGTTTTGATTTTGCCCATCAGGATGAATCCGTTCCGTTAGGGGTTATGTGAAATCAAAATAAACGGATCAGTCACTAAATACATTGAAAGTCAATGGGTGATGGATACTTTTTTTAGGCTCCATAAAAGACCATGACGGTTGACTTACATTGTTTTCAGTGCCGGAACCGTTTTTATGACCGGAAACAAAACTGCAGCTTCCGGCAGTTTTCTGTATAGTCACAAAGTAGACTGCGGCCGGAACGGAAGACATCCTGATGCATCCGGAACGTATCTCATCCCATTCTAAATGCACGAGGGCTAAACATAAACATTTTTACGGTATTGAGGTCCTCTGCCGGATCTCTATACTGGAAAACAACAACGGAAGTGTGAAATTAGCCTTAAAAATGTAGAATAAGGTTTGGGACACAACTACTTTAAAAGAACCTGACAAACAATTCCCCATATTTTACCTTTCTGTACTCCGGTGAGGGATGTGGGGCGAGGCTGAGTTGCAATAGGATATTAGTTTTTATTAGTGTTCGAGAGGGCGCACTTGCATACAAATGTAGCCTGTGAGCAGGGTGTCATTAGATGGCTGGGTGCCATGATTTAAGTACCTAATTAAATTTGAGGATTAAGCCCTACTTTATTACATTGGCAGTTTGCAATGCTACTAAAGCAATGGGACAGACCATTATTGTCGAGCCTAGCGGTGCTCCCATTAGGATAAGACTACACAACGCCATCATGCTTATCTCTAAGAAGGTAACAGAGCATGACTCGTATAGGCAGACACATACAGAATTGTAGCTAATAATCCATAGCACTCATAACAGTTAAGTAACAAAGCCATAAAAATATAATTACTGGTAATAGATGAGTCGAGTTCAGATGAATGAACATATCCATGTAAGCAGAAAACAGTGAAAATAACTTTCCTAGCAACAAGCACATCAGTCATTAGCCGCACTGTTATATCTGTGCCATAAACATATTTTCTATTGAATTTAAAGGGGTTTCCAGGAAAACATATGTTTGACTTATCCTCAGGATAGCTCATCAGTATCAAATCTGCGAGGGTGCAACACCCAGGACTTCCGCTAATCAGCTGTTAGGAAAGGCCTTGAACGCGGCAGCCTCTTCCTAGGCAGGTGACTTTGCTGTACATCAACCACATGGCCTAGTTGAGCTGAAATACCAAGCATACCATGTATCTTTAGAAAATGCTGAGTTCACACTTTAGTTATTTGGTCAGTTATTTCCACCAGTTATGTGAGCCAAAACAAGTAGTGAAGCCTACAGAGAGATAAGGTATAATTGAAAGAGTTGCACCTGTTTTGTGTTTTTGACGCGCACCTGGTTTTGGCTCATTATAACTGAAGGACATAACTGACCAAATAACTGAAGTGTGAACTTGGCCTTAGTAGGCAACGGCTGTTTTATTTCGCTTGATGACGTGTCTGTTAACGCGTCACCTACTTACTCTACGTGTGGTGTTATCCACCCGTTTTTTTTTTAATCCTGCATAAAAAGCCAACAAAGTCTGCAATCCTTTTGAATATGAGTGCTGTGATATCTATCTTTTCTCATTTGGAATACTTGTATGGATTTGTAGCACCACTATCGGGACATGTGGAACCCCAAGTCCCAGGATGGAGGCACCTATCTGAGTCTAGGTGGTGCCAACTCTACAATATCTATTCTGTTGGACAATTCATCAAGTACTCATCCATTTTCTGATGATGGAGATTACAGGGTTAATACAGAATTTTAGGTAAAAGGCTGCTTATCAGATAAGCTTTACTAATGAAACAATTAGATGTAGATAACGAAGCACGATTGTTAGTCCCAACTCTCTGTGTAATCCTCGCACTTGAATGAGTATTGATCCCTCCGTCAGAAAAATTGACTGTGTACTGTGGGGAGAAGTGGCCATTATCATCCTCAGCCCCCAGTTTTAAGAAGAAACTCCTGTGTGCCCCTTGCATAGTAAGCTGCGGTTTAAGAACAGATCCTCAATCTTTTACACTAAGCGAGCGTTCTCTTTTATCTCTTTTGGGGTAATAATGAAAGCTATTTTTCTGAACGAGTATTTTCTTTCTATTTGATCAACAATGGCAGCTGTTCATTTTCTGGCCGAGTGAATCCTGAAAACGGCAGTTACCTTGCGAGTGATGAATGCTGTATGACGCTTGACTGTCTCCATCTTCAATAGTTTAGTTTTTACCCTGACAAGAAAAGCTTTAGAGTCTCCCTGGACCTACTAATAATATTTCATGGGATTGATTATTTATTGTGTTTGTGAAGCAGGTCTGGAGAACTTTTAGCTAATAAAGAGATCAGCTTTGCTGATGGAGGAAAAAATCACTGTCTTCACAAAATCATAGAGGGCAAAATGATTGGTTGATAAATCTGGTGGGTTTGAAAGAAATGTATTGAATTATTTCTGAAACCTCAAACTGGGATTTTATTAAACAGGAATTTTGTTAAATTATAATTGTATGACCAAATCAGGTTTTAAAAAAAAAAGTTATACCTTCTCAATATTCACCAATGTATGAATACTGCATGCAATTTGTCACCCAGAGACCTTTCAGTAGCATTCAATTATATCACCATCTTGAGGACAGCAAACGGGTGCATAAGTACCAGATTCTCCTAGCAATAATTAATGCTGAGAGCATCAGGTTGCTAGGCACCCAAATGGTGACAGTGAGGAGGCCTGGGGGCATGTGCCCACAGGGAATTTTCCCTGTATGGCAAGTACTCCCCTAATCCAGACAGACATATATGAATTAGAGGGCCCACCATAGCATCCACTGAATTGCCCTCAAAGCCTCAAAGCTTTTTAGTACCCCTGGGCAGATCTTTTAGCAGAGGAGTAACTGGTTGTGCACTAAAGCAAAATCTGAATCAAGACTCCCACCTAAAATATGGCATTTATAATGCATTACCTTCTTATGTGACAGAGGGTCCCTTGATCCCTTAAAGCACCTAGAATCATTTGTTGCTGGTACCCCTTTTGTCTCATATAGCTATGCTTGTTTTTCAGAATGTGCATCCCGTATCTTTGGTCTATGAAGCTTAACATGATAGCTGTCATATGGGCCAAAATTGTCTCAAGGAAGACTATAAAGGAAGCGTTCTTTAGACTCCGACACATACAGCATTATTAGCAGCTTGATCACACTACCCAATTGTTTGTACAGTAGTTGTAATTAAATTGTGCTTACAACTCACTGGCACACTAGGCACCCACCTACACTTCCTACCCTTCACCCTGGTTCTGCCCCAAACTACCCTCCCAAACCCTAATCATGAGACCAGAAGATCCCATTTGCCCAATATTCCTTAATACCCTTTTACATGGCCCAATGTAGCAAGCGATTGTCTGGAAGGAAGTATTCCTTTCTGACAATCGCTTGCTCGTTAGTGGAGGAAAAAGCTGCATTTGCATGTAGTTATCTCCTCCACAGTATGGAGAGGAGCGATCGCTAATGCCATCACTCATCCCCATACAGAATTATTGTTTGGACAGCATGATTTGCTGCGAGCAATCAATGATTTAGGTGTCCACAAATCCACACCAATGACCCTATTACCAGATGAATGAGCATTTAGTTTGTTCATAAGGCTTTATAAGGCTGCACCTTTGCACAGGCAGATTATTGCTAACAAGCATCTGTGTGCCAGCTCTTTAGCGATAATCTGCCAGAGAATCAGGCAATTTAAAGGGTCCTTAAAAAGGTAAGCTGCGGTATAGACAAGTTGGACATCATTTGGGCCATCGTACAGTACTTGGGGGGAATTCAAAGGACAGCATGTATAGCAAAATGACTCCTCAACATCATTAATTATCTTGTTAACTTACTTTATCCTCCTCACATGTGTCCCCTGTCCTGTACATGAGGGGAATGAGGTCTTTAAAAACTGTTTGGATATTTTATGGCTATATCATAGAGTAAATTACAAGAACAACTCTGCAAGTTAAACCAGAGCGTTTGCTTTGAATTTAAATTTCCTCCAGCCCAAGCTTAACGTTGATCTGTCATCAACAGTAAAAAAATAAAATAAATGTCGAAAATTGGCACATGCTAAGCACATTTCTTTACCACCCCCACCATGTCAAGCTTGGAAAACAGCGAGAGTGCATTTACTGCCATAGAAGACATTAAGTGCTCGGGATTAAACGCTCAGTATACTGTATATAACTCACTAAGCTAACTCAATAGGTCTATTACAGTGTCCGGTAATAATGGTATTTGGCTGAAGTTGATTGGTCCAATTTGCTTAAAAATGTATAAAGTGCTTGCTGACCTCAAGTGACTGAGTTATGTTAATGCGGCTACATATAAAATCTGCTTATGAGTGAATAAAATAACCCAGGACACATACATTATAAATGCATTAAGCTGAACACAAAGCGATAACATGGAGCATGTTTTTTTTAGCACCGCAACATCAAGCTCATTTTATATGGCAGATAGCATCTCATAGAGTTCCAGGATAGCAGCGGAGGATGTGATCAATTCACAGGTTACATTTCACTCCGGCTCAGCTTTCCTCCCCGCTCTATTTTCTCACTACAATGCTGCTTCCCGACCAGAACATCACATCTTCCACTATTATAGAGATGTATAGAGAGAGATTTCTTTTCACCTCATTCCATCTGTACTTTCTTGTAACAGTGGTGCAGAACAGGCAGATAAATCAACATTTATACAGCAGGTTCAACTCCTGATTTAAAAAAAAGAAATTCCATCCAGTAGTATAAAGGAGTAGTCATTGAAAAAACATAAGCGTTCCTAAATTTAATTTTTTCACTCTTCATATTAAAAATTATCTCCTAATATGACCTAAAAAACCAACACTAGGGGAACCTACTTTAGAAATGGCATCAATTTCAATGATGTGCGATTTTATGCCATGTGGCTGCATTCACATTAGAATCCTGCCCTCCATTATTTAAAGAGCCAACGGCTTAATGGATTTTTTGTGATCCTAACATATAGTGGGGGGAATTTATGAAAAGCTGGTGTTTCTTATGTTACTCTTATTAATATAAAGCCCACATTTATTAAGAGATGCAACTTGCTGTATTTCGAGAGGTTTGTGTTCCAGGAATCAAAATCTTTGGCATCTAGGAGCTGGAGTAGATGTCTGGTGGAGTTTACAAAGCAATATTTAAAGGGGTTGGCCACTTTCTGGCTACTGTTGACCACTGTTGGGAGTTTAGTGCAGGTGCAGTGTTAAAATCTAGGAGGCTGAGTGATGTCTGGTCACATGACCCTCCATCAGTGGCCATCTTATGGACAGGACCTCTATGCAGATTGATTTGCCTAACAAGGAACTATGGCTTATAAAAATGTTGCAAACATCACAGAACATCAACAAAGTTATATTAGTAAGTGCCAAATACTCATCCTACATGCACATTGGTCAACAGCAGTCAGAAAGTGGTCAACCCCTTTGATTTGTCAGGCCACATAGGCTTTTTCCTTTCCACGTCCAACAAATTTTTGATGAAAGTGGCAACTGTAGTATAAATTGGGGAAAAGTCACACATTTTTGGACAAAGCTTTTCTTCCTCAGAAAACTGGTGTAAAGGGCTTAAATTCCCCCAATGAGTTTATTAGTTCATGTTGCCCTGTGTGGTACGCTGTGTTGACACCACTCTCCCTCATATTGTGCAGTCATATGGTATATGGTTTATGTCATCAGGTATACAAATAATTATCCCAAAAGAGTCTATTTTTTCGCTCTCTATACATTAAGTCATCAAAATAGTAGTGCTGTATTTTGGCCAAATTAGATTTTAGTACATTTACCTAAATAACAGCTTTAAAGGCTATGTACACCTTTGGGGCAATTTTTTTAATTATTGCATTGTACTTATTTTGAGCATTTTTTTTTCAATTGGTCTTTATTTAAAAAAAGTATGGAATCCTTTTTTTGTGTACAAAGCTGAGATGCTCTACTAGCGGCCTGTGGATTTTCAGTCTTTTCCATCATCTGGGGAGCAGACAGGCTCCTTCTCTCTGACATTATAAGCAACCATTAAATCTCAGTTCTTATCTTACTGATAAGAATGTGGCTTAAATAAGTGTTTATGACCTCTCAGTAGTTTAGAGATAAGGGTTATTAGATGACTGGCACAAAGTTAAAGTAAAAGTACCAGTCACACAGTTAGAAAAATAGTTAATCCTTTGTGACAGAATGGCTCAATATTTTTAATAAAGGCCAATTGAAAATATGAGTTTTATCCAAAAATGAGCAAAATGCAATAACAAAAATTGCCTCTAAAAGTGTACATAGCCTTTACATTGTGCCATCATATACTGTTAAACACAATGTAAATACTATACCTTTTTATAATGCTCAATTAATTCTTACGTACAATGACCTCATTGCTTCATATATAATATAATCTAAAACAGAATATGACTGCCATATGAAGTGTATCCTTAGCATGGAAAACTGATCCCACAGTCCACGTCCAGCCCTGTCACAGCTTGAGTGCACCTTTTAGCTCTATTTCAACTGGAAACCAACATTCTCCAATGTGAAGAAAAAAATAAATTCATGAATTTATGCCATACCAATATTTTGTTGGTTCCCTAGAGCCCAGAAAGATATATAGGGTATGCACTCCTGCATCTTTAAGTATGTATGGAGAGGAGGCCATTGTTTTGTTGGATGTGATCAATTTCCATGTCATGGTGTCAGTGTTATAACGTGATTGCTCTTTTGTTGTAGTTGTTTGGACCCTGAACGGTTCATTATATAAAGGTGCTAAAACTAACAAACAAAGATGTCCCAATTGATTACACTGTAGAATAGTGTCACTTGCTATCTATCAAAACCACTTGGAACTGGAGTTGTGCTCATTAATTCAGTTAAATGTTGAATTGATGAATAGACAAGTGTAAAATTATTAACCTAAGGGTCATTAGTCTGATTGGTAGCTCCTACAGATTCATAACATCACCTGGAGAAAAATGACCAAAATCTGTATGTTCTGATCCTGCAGTCACATTCCCTTCTATCTGTCCTATACTACATGATAACCTACAAACTGTACGTTAGAAAGAAATACTGTAGGGATATGTTAAAAGCTTTTGCTTATAGTCCTAACCATGGAAACACATGGATTTGCATAGGAACTGTAGACTAAGAACGGCTGGATATTTTCTGATCTAGACTAATTGCTAAGTTATTGCAAATTAAAGTTTCCTTATTGTTATTTTAGACACATTGAATGGTTATAAAGGTGTACATATCCTTTAGAAAATAGGATCTTCTGTAATGCAAAAAATTGGTGGCTAAGCCAGAATTTAATGGATATGGATATCCGTGGGTGTTCAAGGTGCCCTCGGAAGGTGTCTGTATTTTGCAGATCCGTGGTTTGCAGACCGCAACATGGACGATGTCATGTAAATGATCCCTAAGAGAAATACCAAAATGGAGAGGCCAGGAAAGCGGGCAGGCCTTCTTTAATATACCATATCAACACATTTACTGCATAAGTAAAAACGCAATTATCATTCCTTCATTTTGCTTTCTCAATTTGCCACCTTTGTGAGCTCATAGACGTAACTTTCCCTCACCAATTTATACAGAACAAAGTCTATGCTTGTTAAAGGCTTTGTAAAATAAATCTAATTGGAGATGCGCTACCACTTTAGGAGCCAATTTAGGGCACTTCTCTTGGCTTTCTAAAGCTCTCTTTTTGAAACCTTACCTTCACGCCAGATTGCTACTTCTCTAATGCTTATTGAAATATCATCTCTCTAATGTGTGAGAGTTATGGTCCATATATTTACTAGTTATATGTATATTTCATATAAATGAATATTTATGGATTCAGTGTGAACTTTAAACTTATCATATTCCTATATCTTGTGACTGGTCTAGCTGAGGATGTTTTCAGTAAAGTTATTTGTCAGTATGTGACATGTCAGTATAATATGAGGAAAAGGGAGTATTTCATACAACAATGAAGAGGATTGGAGAATGTACAGTATCTTGTGGTCAAATTTGTCCTTATGTTCTAACAAATTCTAGCAAATGTTATTCAAATGAAGGACACAGATGTCCACAATACGTGTCCAAGTTGGATTCAGTTCCTGGGAACCTGAACTTTAATTTAGAGTTTTGTCTAAAATATGTATTACCTAGTTATATAACTGTAAGATATTGCCAATATGTATCACATGGAATTATGTAACATATACTGTCCAATTATATGTAGCGTGCTTTCTTTAAATTTATACCTTTTTTAATTGCCATTTTTATATTCTGTTTAATTTTCTAGAACAATTAATGCAAAGCTGTAGGCTAGTTTAACACCCTGAGTTCATATGTTCATAGCCTTGAATCCTCCACATTTGTTAATGAATGCTACTGTAATCCACGGGGGCTGTCTACGATGATATGGATGTTATCTTAAACACCAAACTGACACCTGCTCATTTAAATTAGGTTTTTGGAAGCTTTAATAGCTGTTTAAATACCCACCAGGGACAAGCAGACAAGGTGTCAGTTCATACAAAGGACATCAATTTATTTGTTATCACGTGAGAGACCGAAACAGCGATCCGGCATTTTTACTCCTGAATTTTCTTGTCGCTGATTTAAAGGATTTATATGTAATAGCTTAGGGCTACACCAACTGTGAGATAAGCCCTACTGGTGAGATGCCCCCCAAGTTCTTAGTGGGGCACAGCTGGAGAAGTAGTGATCATGCTGTACATGTCTTTCCCCAGCTGAAATATAATTTAGTACATGATCCCTTTCTAAGAAAGCTAGAACAAGCCCTGTACCTCACATGGGTCCAGATATTTCCCAATTTATTGCTCCAATTGTTCTGCAAGATTCTCTTCCGATTGGGAGGTTGGGGGGGGGGGGTCCTTTCTGCTGTAGCTCTTTCCCTGTAACTGACACTGTTTGTAACAAAAGATATGGCTGGCAGCCGGTGAAGCTTTAAATGGAGCCCCTGTGACCACCTCAGTCAGGTGGAAAAGAAATAAGGAAAAGAACAAACAGCAAGTGGAATTATACAGATACATTATATTGAATAGCTCAGAGGCTATACTACACTTTTAATTACTTGCAATTACAAAAGTATTCAGATCCAGGTGCTCTTTTTTTTTTTTTACCAGGTTTAGGAGTCCAATAAAGAGTAAGTTCAGATACATTTAAAATTTTTGCTGAGGCTTCAACCACCGGTGAACCCAATTGCTGATATACCTCCAATTGAGGCAGACCACGTAACTGCTATAGGGTTCGCAGTAAAGGAAAATCCCTGATCCCTAATTATACTCATTACTGTCCAGCTCCACTATAGTATCCCTATCATTAGTGCAGAAAGCTAAAGGATCTGTGATGATGTCATCATAGGTCCTGTATACCTAGTAAAGGAACTGCACAAAGAATAGTAGTTCCAAGGTTAGATATGAGCATCTGCCTGGACCCGTGATTACATCATCATCATCATCACAGGTCCAGGCAGATTTGATGCTAGGAAGGCTTGCCTGGTCCCCGCCTTGTGATTGGCTGCTCTTCCCGACAACGGATGTTTTCATCCGTGTACAGGGAGAAGCAGCAGCAGCAGTGCAGGGACCAGGAGGGGCGCAGAGAGAGGGGAGCAGGGTAAGTATATTCCCTGTGAGGGGCCCGCAACAGTGTGTGTGGGGGGGCTGTTTATGATATTGAACAACCACTTTAAGTTCAGAACTTAGTCAGAACTGAGGGCGGAGAAACCGAGGTTTACTTTTTGACCCATTGTATTATTTAGATTTTAATAAAATTATATAATCTAGCGCTAAATCAGCAGGATTCATATAATGCACCATGTGGTTAAACAGCTATGAATGAGTAAGCTCTTATTCATGCATTCGTGTCCATGACCACGTCCATGACAAAAGTATCGCTGTTTCATCTGTGAACAGGGGCAGACTGGCCATAGACACTACAAGGAATTTTCCCAGAGGGCTGATGCTCATAGGCCACCTGAGCCCTTCTCACTGATGCTGCCTGGGTACATACTGCTAGGAGATTTATAGGGATCGTTATTAGATGAATTCCAGGCAGCATGCTAAAGGTAGACTTGGTGCTATGGCACAAATATTACCTCCTGTGCCCCCTGCTCCATATCTACATTAGAGACAACTGGAGGAGGAGGACAAAACGTGGCAGCTATTGATGGCCACCACAGATTGACAGCTTCTGGGGAGGTATTTTGCACTACACTGTGGTATTTAAATCTGTGGGATGGTAATCCATGCTGCACTATGGTACTACATGTATTGGCTCCATCTACTTGTGTTTACCCACCTTTTGTAAATTTTAACCCACTTCCAACAGTAGAGCCATTTTAATGCTTTTCTCCAGGGCCTCTTTAAAGCAGCGCCCAGAGATAATAGTAAGTGCAGTGAGATCCCCGGGCGCCGCTCTCCATGTCTGTATTCATAGTTCAAAGTGTCATAATCGGTGAAAGGTCCTCTTTAAGTTCTTAGTCCATCCCTTTTTGGGTAGCTGTCCACGAAGGGCCTATTGTTAGTCTGTGGATTAACTTTTTGCCCTCCATGTGTCATCCGTATTGCATATGCATTGCTAGGCTAAAAGGGGATATCCAGGGCATCTTCTACTAGTGGTCAGTGAAAACCACCAATGCCTTCTGTCTGTTTTCTGTCAGTGCTTTCCACGGACCCATAGACTTCAGTAGGCGTGTTTTGTGCAAATCACAGCCCAAAGTAGTACATGTCTCCATTTTTTTAAGGGTGTCAAAAAACACTTTAAAAACAAGGAATATGTGTGCTGTTCTTGGAGAACACAGAGAATGCCCATCATTCACTGACCTATGAACTGTCCCTTAGAAAGTCAAGGGAAAAAAATATATCAGACCTTGCTGGTACTCTAAATTGCACACATCAATGTGGCCCTCAAAATATTGTTAGCATTTTGTACACTGGGTGTGTTGTACAATTGTCTGTAGCTTTTACCAGCCTATCCTATTGTATTGGCTATAGCAGGTGGATTCCATATACCATTCTAAATACAGCAATATATTTGGCACAGATTCAGTGAAAGTGTTCTGTAGGACAATGGTTAATATTCATCAGTAATTTCAGTAATTCTTAACATGCCTGCAATAAAACTGCAGTTGTGGATCTGTCATTGTAGCTTGTTGTTAGGAAGATGAAAGGTTAATAGGGAGCACTGTAGTAATAAAAAGATAATAAATAGGAATGTCTATTCGGATGATTTCCGGAGCGCAAAACTAAATAATTCCATTTTGTCTAAAATATGTAAATGCAACAAACAGACATGATTTATAGCAGGGTAAAGGGCAGATACCATGTGATCTTCCACCTTCTGGTATAAGTGAACATCATTGAACAGTCATCTCTATTTTCTACATCTCTCATTCTTCCATTGCTAATAGTCGATAAACATTTCTATATAGGGAGAACAATAGATGCAGAAATAACATTTGGGTTTGTGCAGGCTACATAGGGCAGGGAGTCTATGAACCCCTGATCTACCCTATGATCTGCACCATAAACCATGAAAGAAGGTATGGTATGTCCATCAGGGGCAGACAGATGACGTAGAAGCATCAAGCAGAAAATGGACCTGAGGTTCAGTAAAGAATTTACATTTCCCAACATTGCTAATCTAAATACCCACCAGGAGGTACACACCACGCATTGCAGACATTATCATGACTCTGTCTCCAATAGGGCTGACAATCTTCAGTATGTTTTTGGATTATGGGACAAAACCAGAGTATCTTGAGGAAACCCATGCAAACAAGGGGAGACCATGTGGTCCTGGTATCTTCTCTCTGCTTCAGACAATCGCTGGTTTGAGGACCGTATTTTTCGCCCTCTAAGACACACCAGCTTATAGGACGCACCTAGGTTTTAGAGGAGGATAATAAGAAAATAATATTTTCCATTGCACCTCAGGTCAGACCAGCAATCAGACTCCTAATGTTAATCAGACCTCAGATCAGACCCCCAATGCCTCAGATCAGCCCCCCATGTCAGCCATCATGCCCCCATTTCAGCCATCATGCTCCCATGTCAGCCATCATGCCCCATGTCAGCCATCATATCCGCCATCAATCATGCCCCTCCCCATGTCAGCCATCAGCACAAATAAAATAAAATAACTTACCCCTCCTGCTCCTGCGCGCCTTCGCTCCTCACCGCCAGTGCTCTCTCTCTCTGCTTCCCGGTTCTTGGCTGTCAGCTGTGAAGGCTGCGCACAGTGAGGTCACTTGGTGCGCAGCCCTTTACAGCAGACAGGGGGCAGGGGACCAGGAAGCGCTGAGTACAGATCCTTCACCGCTTCCTGGTCCTCCGGTACTAATGAAGCGCTTCCAAAATGGAAGCGCTTCATTAGTGTTCGTCCCATAAGACCCAGGGTCGAAAAATACAGGGTATTTAAAAAAAAAAAAAGTTTCATTTTTTTCCACCCCTCTGTCTCTGCGCCCTAAGGCAGCCGCTTGGTCTGCCTTATTATAGCACCTGCCCTGACCATACACATAGTAGATATGTACGGTATATTATTTGAGTATTTTGCTTCAGCATATCTATCTATCTGTCTATCTATCTATCCAACTATTATCTATTTATATGTCTGTCCCTCCATCCATCATCTCTTCCCTATATATCTCTTTCTATTCATCTACCATTCCTCCCTCCATTCTCACTATTATCTATCTCTTATCCATCCATCCTTCATCTTTGTCCCTACATCTATCTTTTTATTCATCTACTACCTATCTATCTATCTATCTATCTATCTATCCCATCCATTTGTCTATGATAATTCTATTCTTCTGAATGTCAATCTTTGCAGATCAATAAATGCACAAGCAAAGTCAAAAAACAAGGTTTATTTTATGAGCAGATCAGAAATATCATTACAAAGGACCTCTATTAATAAACCAGAATGAAAATGAAATGTTGATTTAGTATGGCACAAAGTGGGGCAGAGCATGTTTATATCAAGTTATTTTTTCCCACCTATGTGAGCTTATTGCCTGAGCATGTTGTAGCTTTTATTGTCATCATATTGGATCTTTCTTGGGAGCGGAATACAAATGCGTTCTACATATCGCCATCCACCAATAGATATCATAAAACACTGGGAAATCGCTCTGTGACTTATCCACACATCCAAATAGTAATTGTGCATTTTGTAGATATCATTTCTGGAATGTTAGTGCTTTATTTTCAAGCTCACTGCATTGGGAAGAAGTGATATAAAAAAATAACTTTCAAAATATTGTAATAGCAAAAGTGTCCAATCGCGTATTATGGTGACCCATAACAGTCTCTGGTGCCACACTGTACCTGTGGATGTCATGCAGTGTCATACAACTCCAGATGCCAAAGAATTGCTTTTAGGGAAGAATACTTCAGTAATACAGTGCTGTCTGGAGGCATCATACCTTGGCCCAACAATTTCCGATGGCTCCATAAAACAGAACTACAAGACCTCTCTGTGCTACCATACTAGCTCTCGGATACAGCTCAACCATGTGCAATCGGACTTATGTGGCAAGGGAACTTGCAAGTCCCCAGGTGTAGAGGGTCATTTTTTAATTGCAACATCTCCAAACCCCATGGACGATAGTCCTTCATTTTTTGCAAATATTAGATCTTCTTAAATCCGGGTGCCCCCTCCAAATTGACAGAGTGGTTCTATCAAGGCAGAGATTGATCAGTTATTTCGGCCGAGAAATCACAGACAGATGCAGAAAGATATGTCTGAGGAGATCTGGTTAGACCGCCCCATAGGACTTTATTTTATACACATCTCATTATAGGAGTTACATGATAATTAAGGTGTTTACAGTACTATGATTGGACAATACAAGTTATATAATCTCACGTGATACATATTGGCAATAAAGAACCTTACATAACAGAGTAATAAATGACAAGACTCAAAATTCAAAAGGTCACATTCCCACAATTGGTTTGGACACATCTTAATGTTGGCTCATCAATATCCACAGATCTTGGAATTTCAAGTACATTGTCACAAGGCCTATTTGATAATTATCCAACAAACAGATTTGCACAATAACTTAAAAATCTCCCTAAAACTCCCTTCTTCCTGTGGTTATTTAGAGAGGTCATACTCCCCCTTCTACTTGCAGACTGCAGCCTCCATTTATTCTCAGATGACCTTAGCCTCAATAAATGTGCTCAGTGGAATATATGATAAAGGTTACACTGGCAAATATCAGTATATAAGAATATACATACATTTAATATACTAAAAAGATATATCTTGAGCAACATAGAGTAATTACTCCCACAGGGTTTTGCAGCCTGTTAACATTGATGATCTATCCTCGGGATAGGTCTTCAATATCTGATCGGCGGGGGTACGACTCCCAGGACCCCCACCGATCAGCTGTTTGACAAGGCAGTGGTGCTCCATGTGAGCATTGCTTCCTCTTCCTTACGCTGTCCATAATTACAAGTACTCACTCCATGCACTTCAAAGGAGTGAGTACTTATAATTACACTGCACCACAGCTACAGGGGAGACAACCCATAGTGTAATGAAGAGGAATCAGCGTTCGCTTGGACAGATGCCTCCTCTTCAAACAGCGAGGTGCCGGGTGTTGGATCCCCGCAGATCAGATATTGATGAGCTATTCTGAGGATAGGTCATCAATATAAACTGGCTGCACAACCCCTTTAAGGCTAGGTTCACATATGCAATGCGAACTCCTGCAGCCTGATCTAGCAGAAAAACAGACTGACGTAGTTCACTGTATCTGGGGTATCTCTACCCCATTAACAACAATGAGATCCAACGGGGGATCCAGAAGCTTTCCATCATGATGGATTTTGGACCGACAGAAAGTTCTGCATGGACCACTTTTTGTCCTGCTGATTTCTGGCATTCATGCCAAACAGCAGCCTGTTCTCCTTTGGATGTCATTGTAGTCAATGGGGATCTGGCGGTGTGTAGCCCTATCTGGTTATGTCGGATCTGGTCTGGAAGTCTCTTCCACTGATGGATCAGGCTGCCAGTGTTCACATCTCATATGTGAAAATAGCCTTAGTCTCCTATAGGACCACTATACCGTGAAGCAAAGCATTGTAGGATAAAATATTCCTGATTCATGCATTTCTATATGCACTGGATTAGTGGTAGCAAGTGAATGGTTACTATAATGGAATTCCTGTATTACTTTGGTGTACTATAGTCCTTAGTGGAAGCAGGAATCTTGCTTGGCTCGCTTTTTCTTTTTATTCTTCCTTTTGCTCTAGGTATCTAGATTTTGTTTGTGAGCGATATCCGATTACTCTATTGCAATAGATATCTCATGCAATTATATTAACGTTTAGTGAGGTTTCGGTGGGAGGAGTTAAATTTTGTACTCTGCAGGATTATGATAAGGGGATTTATCAAGGCTTATCACAACCTTCAACTTCACATAATACAGGAAAATGGTGAAACGTGCTGACAGATGGGTTTTGTGCATCAGCTTTCAGTAGCAGATAATGCGGTACAAAGAAAGGGTTTAATGTGTATGCGTTACAGGGACAGGTGATGTCTGCACCAGAAATGGTTGCATGCAACTTCCTGAAGTCTGTGTTATCCTAGCAGCTACATGTCATATAGAACATCAAAAAAGATACAAAGTATCCATGATAAAACTTTCAAGGTAAAACTTCCTCAGCCTCTTTTTATTTTTGTGTTGAATACAATTACATTTCCTTGGTGTCTGAAATGGGTAGCTTCGGCAAACAGAGGAATTTATGTAAACTTGTAAAATTGTAAACTTTTTTGCTTTCACTGTTCTCCAGATGATATAATTAATGAAGTGATTCTTAAACATACAGTACTACTGTGGGAGAACTAGAGAAATTGACTTTCATCCTTTCTTCAGAAAAAATCCAATTCGCCATGAAGCCGAATTTCCTTGTGCTTTTTTTGTAACAAATCTATTTTTCCTGAAATGGCAGTAAAAAAACCAAAAAAACATACTCACCTCATCCATATGCTTGCGGAGAGCCCGTAGCGCCTCTCTTGATTGAAGAAACTGCACAACATTTTGCAAGATTTTGCTTGGTTTCTTCAATCAAGATGGCTGTGACAGCCTCTCTGCGAGCAAATTAATGAGCTATGTCTTTTTTTTTTTTTTTTTACACTGATCAACCCTTGAAAGGCCTTAATTTAAATGTCAGATTCTGTGATCAGCGATGAACGCAGCATCTGAGGGGTTCAATGACGGTGGGCTGGTGCAAACGCTTTTCCCCGTCATTGCACCCACTACATACAATGGAATGCGCTTCTTGATGAAGTAATTCGTAATAAATCAAATTTCCTTGTGAAATTTGGCAAAGCAGCCAAATCTAATTTTGCTCATCACTAGAGAAAACCCTTGAAAAATTGTATTATTTCTGGGAAACCTACAAGAAGCTGTATAAAGCTTTAGCCCATGGATGTCAAACTCATGGCCCTCCAGATGTTGCAAAACTACAACTCCCATCATTCCCTGATAGCTGTAGTATGCCCAGGCATGATGGGAGTTGTAGTTTTGCAACAGCTGGAGGGCCACGAGTTTGACATCCCTGCTTTAGCCAGTTGTTATCCAGCTCTATATTTTTTAGCTGATATTTGTTGACTGCTTTTCTAAACATCTTTGAGCAAGATAAGGTCAGTTTGCCACCCATCTGGTAAAAATGATGGGTCTTACTGCTACTAAGTTCCGAGGAACCCTTTGACCATTCCAAGAAATCCAAGGGTTCCAGGGATCCCTGGTTGGGAAATACTAATTTAGGGTGATAGATAATTGGTACAATATTGTAAAGAACTGATGAGCTTCAGCAGTAGCTGATCCACACACTGAGGTGCACTCTGTTGAACCTCATGGCATCAATTTTGGTTAGGCATGTGTGTTGTATTAAAACCTGGTTCTACCAGAGGTTCCTCAGAACATGGCATTTTTGCCTGCAGAATAATCATGCAGATTAAAAAATCTACACCAGATCTACGTACTAGAGGATGAAAACCAAAGTATTCATCATCACACTGTATTTTGCTTGCCTCACCCATAGCCCAGCTCAAAGTTTGATAGTTTTTTAGTGGACCATAAAAGCCTTAGTTTAGGAGTTCAGTTTAATAGTTCATTGTTGTGTCAGAGCCTGGTCCCACCAAAAGATCATCTGATACTCTGGCGAGTCAGTGCAATACTGAGTGTTGATTTTCTTTTATCAATGCCTGTATGTCAACAGTCCTCCTTCTCTATACCAGATAAAAAGACAGACCTCCGCAAGTCATATGGTACCTATTGTGTCTATTGCTGAGTTACTTCTCAAAAATATTCATGTCTGCCAAACCAGCCCGTAAAGAAACTTCCATTAGAGAGACTGAATTATTAAACAATAATTACAATAATTACAAAGAATAATTTAAATGGAATAAGGTATAACATTTTCCCCTCTGCTACACCTGCACTGTACAAGATCATAAATAATGACAATCACTCTGTTGCCTATGATGTTACATTTTCTTTTAAGTCCATCCATTAGGATTATTAACTATTCTGTGTGCAGACTGACAAATGAATATTTAACAAACATACCTTCACGGTAACAATGGGCTACCAGCGGCATCAATGGATTTATGAAATATTAATGTCAGTTCACGTGGGTCAACATTCTGACTAACTCATTTAGTCAAATGAGTTAATGCATTATGCAGGGAGCATTGGGTTAATGCCGCTGGTTAAAGTTCACACTAAATAAAGAGGCTGCTTTGTACATTGACTTCAACTGTCAACACAGAGGACAAATATTTTATTGAATTAGGTCATTCATTTACTCCACCTTACGATTACTTGGTTTTCTGAACAGTCATGGTCAATCTGTTGCTATCGCTTCACAAGTAGTTAACCCGTGATCCTAGTCAACTCTGGAGTTCATCACAACATCTATCCACTTGTTGCCAAAAGCCAACTACAAGCATGCTCCGACAGCCTCAGGCAAATGGGGCATATTGGCAGTTGACAGTTGGCAACATTGGTAGAGTCACAGATAATTCAATCAATATTTGGTGTGACCACCCTTTGCCTTCAAAACAGCATCGGTTCTTCTAGGTACACTTGCACAGTTTTTGAAGGAACTCGGCAGGGAGGTTTTTTCAAACATCTTGGAGAACTAACCACAGATATAGGCTTACTCATATCCTTCTGTCTTTTTACATAACCCCTTCTTTACACTGACTATAGTTCTCTTAAAGGGTTTCTGTCATGAGAAATAACGTTATGTAGCGATGGGCTAATGTCAGCAGTACATAATAGTGTGCGTTATAACTCCCTGCCTGCCGCAGTTCTCTTAAAATAAAGACTTTTAAAATATGCTAATGAGCCTCTAGGTGCTATTAGGGCGTTGCTTCAGCACCTAGAGGCTCAGTCCAGGTCCAGTTGATTGACTTGAGAGTTCTCCTCAGTGTCCCGTAAATCCCGCGCCTGCGCCGTCCAGTTTAGTATTTAGCGCAGGCGCAGTGAGTGAAGGATGAACTCCTGCTGCCGGCTTCCTTCCTTTGACGCAGGCGCAGTGAGGAAGTCGGCAGCAGAGACGCGTCCTTTACTCACTGCGCCTGCGCCGAATACTAAAAGGGACGGCGCAGGCGCCGTATTTACGGGACCGAGCCTCTAGGTGCTGAAGCAATGCCCCAGTAGCACCTAGAGCCTCAATAGCATATTTTTTAAGTCTTTATTTTAAGAGAACGGTGGAAGGCAGGGAGTTATAAAGCACACTGTTATGTACTGCGGACATTAGCAATACTCACCTGTCCTCCAACATTCACATTCTGCCACTTCCCAGGTTCTCCGCCAGTCTCCTCTTACTGGCTTCTTTCAACACACAGGGAATGAGGCAGATCACCACTGACTGAGGCAGATCACCACTGACTGAGGCAGATCACCACTGACTGAGGCAGATCACCACTGACTGAGGCAGATCACCACTGACTGAGGCAGATCACCACTGACTGAGGCAGATCACCACTGGCTGAGGCAGATCACAGCTCCAGCCAGTGATTGTCTGAGCAGCTGCATGTATTTCTCTGTGTCTCAAGAGGGAACAGGAAGTAGAGACTGGCGGAGAACCCAGGAAGTGTCAAAATGGGAGCATCAAGGGATCGGAGAAGTGAGAATCACCTCTTTTGACTTTTTGTTCCATTTTGATCATTTTATTTACTTACTTTTCAATTACTGGACAACCTCTTTAAAACAATACTTACAATTTATTACCTTGATTTCAGGATTTGGTTGTATTAACACAATTACAGTGAGTTTTCCTATTGGTGACGTGTTTTCCTTCTGTAATTGGTGGTACAATATAAACACATCATGACATCATCGATACATTACACCCGATGGCCTTCATTATTTATTGCTATAGGACATTTGTCTCTCTGAACACCACAATTATTACTGTCACATTTTTTTCCGAATTCATTCAATTCCTGCATATAAATGAGACAGCGACAAAAAGGTTTCCACGCATAGAAATAATTGAGACGCAGTGAATGCTATTGTAGTATGCAATTTAGGTAGTTATGTACACTAATAATTATACATGATTTCTTGAGTGCATTGACTTTGAATACTGATAGCTTACATATCACTTTAACACTATTATGGATGTTTTAAAATTTCCTTTACCATCTTACCTGTGTTTTCTCTTATGTGATGATTTACTTATTGCCATAAACTCCTATAACCTTGTGTTGTGTGTTGTTTAGTCGGAGCTGGTTATTTTTGACCTTTGTTGTGCTAAACTTCATGGACCTTGCCTTATTTGTATTCACTGCACCTTGATATATTGCACCTATTGCCTCTGACACATCTGGTATAAGGAGAGTTCTCAGTGAATATGTGAGATAACCGAAGAGCAGATACCCTGGGAAAATGTACATATGCAGCCTGCAGCAAGGAAAGCAGATCTGCTGGTTTGCACTCAATGAATGGATAGATAGATAATATATTGATAGATAGATAGATAGATAATATATTGATAGATAGATAGATAGATAGATAATATATTGATAGATAGATAGATAGATAGATAGATAGATAGATAGATAGATAGAGCCAAAACTTGGAAATTCAAACAATATGTTTCAAAAAGTTTTGATTCCAATAAACCAGAATTTTATTTGAATAATTTCAAGAGAATCAAGATAAGAGGAAAGAGAAAGAGAGAGACTCTTCCAAGGAATCAGAGCACTTTCGATTTGGGTTGAATTTATTCTGATCCAAACCAAATCGGATGACTGATTTAGCCGAATTGGACCAGAATCTGATTTTATGAATTTGGTCATCTCTATACGTAGATAAGTAGATAGACAGGTATGAGATACAGATAGATATGACAAAATTGACTGATAGATATAACAAGTTCCAACTTAAAGGGAACCTGTCACCGGGATTTTGGCCATAGAGCTGAGGACATGGGTTGCTAGATGGCCGCTAGCGCATCTGCAATACCCAGTCCCCATTGCTCTCTGTGCTTTTATTATGTTAAAAAAACGTTTTGATCCATATGCAAATGAACCTGATATGTGTCCTGTATCGGAGATGAGTCCAGCGGAAAGGAGCCCAGCACCGCCCCGCGTCCTCCGAATCTCCTCCTTGCTGGCTGACGTCACAGAGCTGGAGCGCCGAATCTTGCAATACGCGAGCTAGCGCATGCGTAGTTCGTTCCCTGTGCTGATGCCAGCACAGGGAATGAACATGATGCCGACACTGCGCATGCGCTAGCTCGCGCATCGTGAGATTTCGGCGCTCCAGCTCTGTGACGTCAGCCAGCAAGGAGGAGATTCGGAGGACGCGGGGCGGTGCTGGGCTACTTTCCGCTTGACTCATCTCCGGCTACAGGACTCATCAGGTCATTTGCATATGGATCAAAATGTTTTTTTAACACAATAAAAGCGCAGAGAGCTATGGGGACTGGGTATTGCGGATGTGCTAGCGGCCATCTAGCAGCCCATGTCCCCAACTCTATGGCCAAAATCCCGGTGACAGGTTCCCTTTAACACACTTTTCTGTACATTATTTGAGTTTTGTTCTTTACTTGTGTAAAGCATCATTCTAACACTAAATGTATTATAATAGCATGGTACAAATCTCAGAGTAGCACAATTTTTAAGCCCCTTATCTGAACTGTCAGTCAGGCCAATGAGTACTGCCCACCATTCAAACAGGGGAAAGAAAGAAGGTTCGGGCAACACATTAATAAAAAGATACTAAATCACAAGATGGGAATAACTGTTTAATATGAATGGCTGATAAACAAATGTGTTTCGAAACTCTTCACACCCATGATGGCAAATTTTGAAGAAAATGTTACTTGTTAGACCTCTTGCACACAAACGATACGGATTAGGTCCGGATGCGTTCAGGAAAACTCGCACCATTTCACAAGCAAGTGCAGTCATTTTTGTCTGTGATTGCGTTCTGTGATTCAATTATTTTTGCGCAGGTGAAATGTGCATTGATGCGTTTTTCATGCGTGTGATAAAACACTGAAGGTTTACAAACAACATCTCTTAGCAACCTTTAGTGAAAAACGCATTGCATCCGCACTTTTTCACGCAGCCCCATTCACTTCTATGGGGCCAGGGCTGCATGAAAAATGTAGACTATAGAACATGCTGCTATTTTCATGTAATGCTCAATTGATGTGTGAAAAACAACGCTCATATACACAGACTCATTGAAATGAATGGATCCGGAATCAGTGCGGGTGCAATACGTTTGCATCACGCAGTGCGCCCGCGCGAGTTGGCTCCAGATGCGTTCAGGGTGCATTTATTGAAACTTGCACCATTTTGCAAGCAAGTTCAGTCAGTTTTGTCTGCAATTGCGTTCAGTTGTTCAGTTTTTTCCGTGCGGGTGCAATGCGTTTTGATGTGTTTTTCACGTGCATGATAAAAAAACTGAAGGTTTACAAACAACATCTCCTAGCAACCAACAGTGAAAAACGCTTCGCACCCGCACTTGCTTCAGGATGCAATGCGTTTTTCACTGAAGCCCCATTCGCTTCTATGGGGCCAGGGCTGTTTGAAAAATGTAGAATATAGAACATGCTGCGTTTTTCACGCATCGCAGAACTGATGCGTGAAAAAAAAAAAAAAAAAACACTTATGTACAGACCCATTGAAATGAATGATTCAGGATTCAGTGCTGGTGCTATGTGTTCACGTCACGCATTGCACCCATGCTTAAAACTCGCTTGTGTGAAAGGGGCCTTACAGTCAACATGCCTAATTCTTTGTGCTGGGTGATAAATCTCTTCCCATTACATGTGCATGTTTATGGGGAGATTAGAGCTGTGAACTGAGTTAATAAATAGGCGCTAAGAAGTCCTCACAGTGAATATTAATGCCAAGGAGGCAGAGAAACATTATGGCAAATACTTTTTAGGCCTAGTTTCCACTTCATTGCTCAGTGTGTGGTCAATGATTTTCATCAGTGACTCTACGCAAAAATCAGATGCGGGTCAAAAATACAGAACAGGTGCCAATCTTCCCCTTATACCTTATCGCTATGTAGCCTCCACTTCTGGTTTCGGCTCACAATCACTGGTCGAAATCACTGATCAAACATTGACCAAATCACAGAAATGTGAACTAGACCTTAAACCGTGTGATGACTAGTGCAGGATCTGGGGCATTACATAACACAAGGTTACCAACAACACCGAAGAAAGAACCCATAAGGGCCTGTTCACATCTGTGTTTTGACAAATAACACAGTGATTGCTCTCTGATTACAGAAAATGCAGTAGTGTTACCTGCAGTCCTATGTAAAATCACAGATAACACTAGTGTAGATCATGTGGTAGTGTAACCTGTAAGTCCTATGTAAAACCACAGATAACACTAGTGTTGATCATGTGGTAGTGTTGCCTGCAGTCCTATGTAAAACCACAGATAAAACTAGTTTAGATCATGTGTTAGTGTTACCTGCAGTCCTATGTAAAACCACAGATAACATTAGTGTAGATTATGTGGTAGTGTTACCTACGTCCTTAGTGTGCCTCCGTGTTCCTCTCCCATGGAACTCCATGCTGGTGGAGCTGCCTCCTCTTCCTCTTCCCCCACACAGAACGTCCTGATGCAGCTGCGTCAAGACATAGGAACACTGTGGGCATGGTGATCGTGACACAGACACAGGGACACACACACACTCAGATAGAGACACATACAGACACAGACACAGGGGGGGACACACAGGGACAGACACACAGGGATGGTCAAATACACACAAGGACAGACACACACATACAGGGACACACAGGGACAGACACACACATATAGGGACAGACACACACATATAGGGACAGACACACACATACATACAGACACACACACACACACACACACAGGGACAGATACACACAGCTAGGCTCTGATCTTTTTCTGGTCCGTGCTGCACTGTGAATGGATGTCACCCGGAAGAAGACCAATGAGAGGCGAGTACAGCTTGAGGAGCGCTAGACTCATTGCTCCCTGCACCTCCTGCATACTGATGACTGCCTTCATAATGGAAGAGGTCATTAGCAGTCGCTCTATAATACTCACTACAAATTTTCCACCACTTTTGGTGGAAAAAAGTGCATTTTATAGGGTGAAAATACAATAAATATGATCACCAACATATTTCCTAAAAAAGAAAAAAAAGTAAAAATATATATATATATACTAGCTGAAGGACCCGGGTCGCTTGGGTATATTTAATCTATTTCATTTAATGTTTTTGCGTGTCGTTAAAATATATCAACACTATCCACTATAACAGTGACATCTATAGCACCCCACCCCCAAAACAGTGACCTCCACAGCCCCTCACCACTTAACAATGACCCTCCCCCCCACAGTGCCCCATCCTTAAAAATTGGACCTCCACAGCAGCCCACCCCCTTAACTTTGACCTTTACAGAAGTCTTCCCCTTTAACAGTGACTTTCACAGCACACCACCCCCTTGACAGTGACCTCCTTCTATAACTAGGATTTATTACCTAGTTATATAACTGTACGATATTGCTTATATGTATCACGTGGAATTATGTAACCTATACTGTCCAATTATATGCAGTGTAACCGACTTGAAACCCCCAGAAACTCCCATATCCTAAAGGTATATAATAAAGGGTTTGGGGCGGTCTCGAGAGAGATCTCCACAGACACATCAAACGTGATTGGCTCTGTGTGTCGACTGATTGATTTAATTATTTAATATTGATTACCTGTACCTGAATATTGAGCTACTCTCGCAGTATATATACTGCTGATAGCATGCAGAGTTTTTTTCTTTCTGACCTCTGCATGCTTCCTTCTGAGCGCGGACCGCAGGGCAGCATCAATCAACGTCAGCAGGCACGTGTGTAGAGCTGGCTCCTCATTGGCTCAGCATGCCTGCTGACGTGTAATGCTGCAGCCCTGCGGTCCTCCTGAGCCTGCACGCCTGAGTGAGTCTGGATACATACATATAAACAGCTTTCTCTATAGGGCTGATAAAGGGGGGGGGGGGGATTGGCTGTCGGCTGTCAGGGACTGATGGTGATGTGACCGCACTGTAAGTGAAATGCTCGGCCTGAGATAATCCTCATGTTGTCTGACACTGAGACACTGCTCCTGGGCGGACGACCCTTTGTCAGCCCGGGCCTCGAAGCAGCCGCTTCCCCTGCTTCCCCGGTAGTTTTGCCACTGCCATTATAGTTAATGTGGTCTGTTCGGCTCCGTTCAGGTCAGTTCTGTGCCGAATCTAGAACTTTACTTATTTTCATTATTCTGCTCCTCTAACAGAGCATAATCATGGAAATAAATAGTGGTGGTGTAAACTGACCTTTAGTCATGTTCCTTCCAATAATGTGTTCCTTCACATAATGCATAAGTACAAATAATTACAGTGAAGGTCAGGCAGAGACACACAGAATTATAAATCATTATAATGCCACCCAGTCACATCACAGGAGAAGTGTCCAGTCTGGGAAATCATGCCCCTACGCAAAGCCTGCTTCCTGCTCTGAAAATGCTCGTCTGAAATTAGACTAATATATGGCAGATTAGAGTGCGCTTTCATTGAGTTATTCATACACCGTATCTGATATTTATAATTCAGTACATATAGCACCTTCTAAGAGTTTTTGCTAAAATAAATGACTATTTAAAGTATGACAGATGGTTCGTAAAAATAATATAATTTCTCCATATGTCCTTTACAGTCTCCATTTCCTGTCAAACATAAAAATAAAAAAACTGTATAGAAATTATTGGCCTTATTCCAAGATGTACTTGTTAAGCCAGCACACTATCCCACACATAGAACCCATCAGAAAAACATTTTCTGGTTACGAAAATATTTGTAGAAACAACACATGTAATGCTGTGTGGCTCTTTCTTAGCAGACACCTTCAGAAAGAAGGATTTCTAAAAAAATAAATAATTGTTGTGTTATTTAGGAGTTCTCTTGGTCATTTGATTAGCTCCATTCTTTCTAAAAGTTCGGGTCACGTTTGCCAGTTGCTTAGATACATTCTTCTGTCTTTAAAAATGTCTGGAAGCCTTGAAGACCCCCTGGAAAGAATTAAAGTGAATGTCCTTTTCACAGTATTGTTGATTAATTTCCTAGTCATGATTCAATTATATATTTATGTAGCGCCATGCTTAGCATTTTACCTCAGCCGGGGCTCCTTTTTCCTGACAGAGAGCTCCAATTCCCCTGCATAGGCTAAAGTTAAATAATCCCATTCTGGCGGCCCTCATTCACCCCTACAGAGCGCTTACTGAAAACTGTTGTATTATTGCATTCAATAAAAATTTTGGGAAATATTGGTTGTCCTTGCCAAGATCCAGACAGTCTTACAGTCCACCTTGGGGATAAAAAAAAGTAGGTGTCCTCCAACAGGAAGAGAGCTGTCTCTCTGGTGCCACCTAGAGAGAGTTGCCCTGTAAGTCACAGTCTGACCCATTAACAAAATGTCTTAAAAGCTCATTAATGGGTCGGACATTGATTTACAGGGTAGCTACCAATAAGTAGCTTTAGAAAGTCAGTCTTCATTCTGTTGGAGAGTTAAAAGGGTGTTCAGACATTAATGGCTTATTTATGTGTTTATTTTACGCAATTATGTGTAATGCTGACATATTCCACCACAGTTTACAGACATTAGCATCAAACTGTCCCAAATGGGGCTCACAATCTAAATTCCCTATCTTTGGAGTGTGGGAGGAAACCAAAGTACTTGGTGGAAGCCCACGCAAACATGGGGAGAACATACAAACTCCATGCAGATGTTGTCCTTGGTCCTTGGTCAAATTCAAACTCAGGACCGCAGCGCTGCAAGGCACAATTACTGAATCACCATGCTGCCCTATCACTAAGATATGTCATCAATGTCAGATAGGTGAATGTCCCACCTCTGGGACCCACTCTTGTCTGCAGAACGGCCCACCCAAAGGGAACAGAGCCACACACTTGAGACCATCTTTTGCTCACTAGGCTATAGCAGTCTCATAGCAGTGAAGGGAGCGCTGGTCATGCTTGCACGTTAGGATCTGCATAACCTGAAATGGGACTTCTGAAAATAGCCTAGCTATTTCTGGTAGTCCTATGGCCGTGAATGGAGAGGTGGCCATGCTTGCTAGGTTTACTCTTCATTTTCTGCAATGGGAGTTCCAAAAAGAAGTCCCATCCAAGCTCACTCGCTCGTCTATTTTTGGAACTCCCATAGCAATGAATGGAGAGTATGCCGTGCATGAACATGTGCTCTCCTTCCATTTGGGGGCCTCATTCTGAACATAGGAGCAGGTCCCAGAGGTGAGACTTGACATTGATGGCAAATCCTAATGATAGTTCATCAATTTCTGAGATGAACCAACCCTTTTAAATTTTAGTTTAATGTACGGAGTACAGTAAGCAGCTCAGTTCTCACCTGTGTGCGGAGGTGGACATTTACATTTATGCTCTGGTCTATGGCTAACTTGACACTAACGTTTTGGCTTTCCATTTCTGAGATCCATCATGGGCTCTCACAAGCGGTCCAAAACGGATCAGTTTTGCCCTAATGCATTCTGAATGGAAAAGGATCCGCTCAGAATGCATCAGTTTGCCTCCGTTCAGTCACCATTCCGCTCTGGAGGCGGACACCAGAACGCTGCCTGCAGCGTTTTTCTCTCCGCCATGTGGTGCGGAGCAAGACGGAAACAATAGACACTATAGAAAACGGATCCGTCCCCCATTGACTTTCAATGGTGTTCATGACGAATCCGTTCATGATGGATGCATGCGGTTGTATTATGGTAACGGAAGAGTTTTTGCAGATACAAGACGGTTCCTCAAAAAACGATAATGTGAAATTAGCCTCAGTCTGTTAAGCCTATGAACCTAGAGAATTGAGGCTCTCTTTGTAGTGATGATAGGGAAGCTTTATAACATGATTGAACTGCGTGTCCTCTTGAGGTTAAGCTGATGCAATTTGCCTTTGCTCTTTCACTAATTCTCCATGGTCCTTTGCTGTTCTGTTTGTTACAACCAGTCATTCCCGCAGCACACAGACCCTGCCTTCAATCCCAGCAATGAACAACAGGGTAAACACTTTGTATTCATCCTATACGGCCAATGGATAGAGCTCATTAGAAAGATAACTGAAGGCTTTAGAGCACCTATTTCTCTGGTGAAGACGTAATCACATACACTATGCTCTAGTGGCTAAACTGACTGCATTTTGAAACCTTGTCAAAAAGAGACTTTTGTGAGAGAGAGAAATCTATTTGTGAAATGCTGCACTCTCCCACAATATATGGGTTAGATAGAAAATCCATTTTTTGTTTTGTATAAAATTGGGGAAAACTACATTGAATTCGCTCACAATAGCATAGCTTCTA
The DNA here is from genome assembly GCF_014858855.1 of Bufo gargarizans. Classification (NCBI taxonomy): domain Eukaryota; kingdom Metazoa; phylum Chordata; class Amphibia; order Anura; family Bufonidae; genus Bufo; species Bufo gargarizans. The sequence goes on from NC_058083.1 coordinate 486,717,307, forward strand.
GGGCATCGAATAATATGGTGCGGTGCAGGCGGGGGCACGGTTACGGTAAATTAGATGTTGCCCTGGTCCATGACAGGGCAATACAGAATGGAAATAAGAGAGACACTGAGAGTGCCTATCCAGTGGGAGGGCTACACCGAGTGCGAATATCTTCACTATACAGAGCATGAACAATAGACAGGCTAACTAACAGGACCATAAAGAGCACATATAACGACGCCTAAGAGCAGAGCTGGAAACTGTACAAATGACAGAGAAATATAGGAACTATAAGGGCCATGCCTTGCAGAAATAACTTTATTCCACATGATTTATACATCCTAGGATCATATAATGTACAGATGCCTCCACTTTTGTCTTTCTGTGAGTTTCATTAAGGACTTCAAATTTATTCCTATACAATTTAATGTGTTTTAGCAAAACCCTCGAAAGGATGCAATCCAAGTCAGGCTACTTTCACACTCACGTTTGGTACGGCTCCGTCTTGTATCTGCACAGAAGGATCTGCACCAATAATGCAAACACTTGTATCCGTTCAGAATTTGCATTATTCGTTCAAAAAAAAGTCTAAGGCCTCTTTTACACGGGCGTCATGTTTTTTTGCCCGGATAAGATGTGGTGCGTTGAGGGAAATGTGCGATTTTTCAGTGCAAGAGCAAAACGTTGCAATGCGTTTTGCACGTGCGTGAGAAAAATCGGCATGTTTGGTACACAAACCTGAACTTCTTCACAGAAGTCCGGGTTTGGGTTAGGTGTTCTGTAGATTGTATTATTTTGCCTTATAACATGGTTATAAGGGAAAATAATAGCATTCTGAATACAGAATGCATAGTACAATAGGGCTGGAGGGGTTAAAAACATTTTTTTTTTAATTGAAAGGGAACCTGTCACCAGGATTTTGTGATATAGCACATCCGCAATATCCAATCCCCATAGCTCTGTGTGCTTTTATTGTGTAAAAAAACCGATTTGATACACATGCAAATTAACCTGAAGTGAGTCCTGTCCCTGACTCATCTCACGTACAGGACTCATCTCAGGTTAATTTGCATATGTATCAAATCATTTTTATTACACAATAAAAGCACACAGAGCTATGGGGACTGGATATTGCGGATGTGCTAGCGGCCATCTAGCAACCCATGTCCTCAGCTCTATGCACAAAATCCCCGTGACAGGTTCCCTTTAACTCACCTTAATCCACTTGATCGCGCAGCCCGGCTTCTCTTTTGTCTTCTTCTTTGCTGTGCACAGGAATAGGACCTTTAATGACATCACTGTGCTCATCACATGGTCTAATCACATGGTTCATCACAATGGTGAGGGGCCATGTGATTGGACCATGTGATGTGACGTCACCACAGGTCCTTAGCCAGCAGCTCAACATTACAGAAGAAGACAGAGATCTGCAACTATGCGATCAAGTGGACTCGGTGAGTTAATTTTTTATTTATTTTTTAACCCCTCCATCACTATTTTACTTTGCATTCTTATAACCATGTTATAAGGGAAAATAATACAGATCGGGTCCCCAGTTAGATCGTCACCTAGCAACCATGCGTAAAAATCGATTTTCATGCGGCCCTATTCACTTCTATGGGGTCTGCGTTGTGTGAAAAACGCAGAATATAGAGCATGCTGCGATTTTCACTCAACGCACAACTCATGTGCACAGCCCCATAGAAATGAATGGGTCAGGATTCAGTGCGGGTGCAATGTTTTCACATCACGCATTGCACCCGCACGGAATACTCGCCCGTGTGAAAGGGGCCTAAGTCAAAACGGATCCGTCTTGACGTACATTGAAAGTCAATGGGGGACGGATCCGTTTTTAATTCCATCATATTGTGTCAGTGAAAAATGGATTTGTCCCCATTGACTTACATTGTAAGTCAAGACGGATCCGTTAGGCTCCACATAGTCAGACAGCCAGCAAAACACTGCAAGCTGCATTTTAGTGACCGTCTAAAAAACGCAACGGAGACCAAACGCAGTCAAATTGATGCATTCTGAACGGATCCTTATCCATTCAGAATGCATTGGGGCTGAACAGATCTGTTTTGGGACGCTTGTAAAAGCCCTGAAGCGGATCTCACAAGAGGACCCAGAAACGCCAGTGTGAAAGTAGCCTTGAATCAACTTCCACTGGGTGGTTACATATGGACAGGTATATCGCAAACAATTCCCAAAATCATGTTGTTGTTTTTTTTGTTTGTTTTTTCAAATCTAGTCACCGCTTGCCAGCCATCTTGGAAATGTTAAGCTAAAGGTAATAGTAAGGAAGGACACATCAGTTTAACAGTGCCATATAGAGCACATACAACAGTCCTATAAAACAATGTAATCCTGTTCTTATGCAATGTGTAAGGAGTAATATACAGATGTGTCTTCCTTTCAATTTTTGCCCAACATATCTTGAAATAAGTATGGTGCCAGATAACCAGTAAAAAAAAAAAAAAAAAAAAAGAAGATTTTGCAATACTCTGTCATTAGATCATTAGATGTGTATCATGTATGTGTCAATGTGCAGCCACCCAGTGGTTATGTTATGAATTGCAGTCACTAAGGGAGTCCTCAAAGGGGTATTCTAGTTGGTATAAATTAACCCCTATACACAGCATAGGGAAAACTTTTAGATCGGTTAGTGTCCTACCACTTGGTCCCCACTGATCAAGAGAATATGGAACCATGTACTCCTTCCCCAAAGAAATAAACCTGTACCGTGTACCTGACGGTCTCCAGAACTCCAGTAGGGATGAATGGAGCGGCAGTGCACATGCCTGACATGATGCTTGTGATCAATGGGAGTTTCAGAAGTATGACTCCTCTGATCCAATAGTCATCTCCTACCCTGTGGATAGGAGATAACTTGTCACAACTGGAATAACCCTTTACCTCATTCAAGCTAAGTTAAGGGTGGACACATCTCTACTACAGAGATTTCATATACCTATAAGTTTTAAATAAGTTTTAAATTCATATAACCTTTGAGGCCCCCCAAACCTTGCAAAGTCTTAAGTATATTTATGTGTCACTCTAATACAGCAACTGATATTTCTTGTGTAAACCCATTGGAGGCGCATAAAGGTGGTGTTTGGAAGTGACACTTTATTGATTTATGAATGGGTTAGATCCTGGGAATAGTGAACCACAATGGTATAGGTAACTAACCAGTCAAAATCTGAAAATAGAAGGAAAAACAAGAAAAAAAACAAAAAAAACAATGAGGCACACCGATAACGTGGATCACATGGGCAACAAGAGGAGCACACAGCTAAGAACGGTGCTCACCTTGGTCTGTTGTGCTAACCTAGGCACAACTCTGGAGAGACATATATATGTGAGGAATATTGGCAGCAGCCACCTCCAGGACTGGTAGATGGCAGGCATTAGTAGAAGTAGAAAAACAGCTGGAGGGGGATGCTTGCCATAGAGATCGAAGTGGAGAAATCCAAGCAGTTGGTACAGTAGGTAGTTGAACGTTTTATTTGGGAACGCATTTCATCACTAGAACAGTGACTTTGTTAGACCATCACAGTAATAAAACTTTCAACCACCTACCTACTGCTCAGGTTCTGTTGCAAGTGCCTCGTTTCAGCTGTCTTTCTACTTGTGCCGCTTCAGCCAACTTTTAGGTAGTTGTCTACGTGAGTCACTAATGTACTATCATTGTCAAACTCAAAAGGCCTTTAGCTCCCTTTCCTCCTCCTACTGAAGGCTACTCAAACTGAAGGCGATCTCTATTTGGCATCCCATTAGCAGACTTCTGCAAGCTGGACCACCTACTCTGTCATCAGACCTGGTGGGGTCATTGGATTATCAGATAATTATTAGAATAAAAAGATCTAATTTTTTGCAAGAATGGCTTTTGCAATGACAATACAATAAGAAAACCATTAATGTTTTATATATAATACTGACGACAGGACTAAAGATACTCTAATAATAAATCCACCATAACATTAGAGGAATAGGGTTCACTTCCAACTTCCCTAGTAAAGAACTCAAATACTTTTGTGTCAAGGCGGCATGGATGAAACAGAAATAAAATGGCAGATGCTTGTCCTGACATTTAACCAAGGTCATTAAAGACATTAATAGCAGAAAGAACAGGCTTCTGTCGCACACGGCCTCCCCAATGTGTCCATTTTTATATTAAAATAGGAAGCTAAAAGGGCACTTATAAATGCTAGAATACTTTCAATAACTGTCTAAGGGCTGAATTGATGTGTAAATTCTTATTAGCAAATCCATGGTACATTGTTATACATTATGAAATTAAATGACAATTAAATAGAGTTGATATAGGGCGAAGGTGCCGAGCAGAGGGAGCGGCCAGGCTAATCGGCTCAGCTTGCTACTGGCTACCGGCGTTGCCGAGCCCCCTGACTGGGCAGTACTCTGTGCTTAAATAGAGTTTGCCACTGCCACTGTATACTTTGACTGCCCACCACGATGCTCTCTGAAGAGCCGGCTTTACCCAGCGAAATGCGTTGGAGGAATTAGGGCTTATACTCTATGAAGGTTTTCTAAAAAGGTCCGAGGTTCCAACTGGCTGGGGGTCGCTCTTCTCAGGGACGGGTGCTCCAACTATAGCCAATTTGAGGTGCTCCTCCTTGCTAGACTAGGGCTTAATAGGGAAAGCACAAGTAGTAGCAATAGCTCTGCCTTTGTTATGATGAACCACCACTAAAACTACCGTATATTGACCCAGACCAACTGATGTTATCTGTATTGAGACCAGACACTTAACCCTTCATGATCTGTCAGCACAAAATATGACTCTATTTGAAGATTTTAATTGTTATAGTAAAACTTAAGTTCCGCAACACATTAAAAGGAGGTCCCAGACACCAAGACAAATAATCAGTTTTCTAAGTATCTAAGTATGCTACTCTAAACGCTCATGTACATTACCATTGCTCCACCGCAAATTGTGGTCCCAATGCACTGGCAGCATCCATCCAGATTCTGAACATGTTCAATTTTTTTTTGCGGTGCGGAGTAACGGAGAAAAACCTTACAGAAAAATTCTGTAATGCTTCCGGGGGGTTCCGTGCCTCTGTTCCACACTGCACCTTCCAGATTCCGCACCCATTCAAGTGAATGGGTCCGCATCTGTGATGCAGTGAGCACACGGCCAGTGCCCGCAATTTGCATGAGCTCTAACCAAAATAAATACCCTATCCAGGGAAACACCCAGCACCTGAAGCACATGCCCCACCATCCCTATGTACTGCTGACAGCTCGGAAGAGCACTTCTCTTGCAGTCCACCTGGTGCGCATCACCCAGTGGGCTTGCTCCATCTAGCTCAAACAACAATGCACATTCCCAAAGAAGATTGGCAGAAGCAAACATGCCACAGATTCTATGATGTGAACCCAAAAATATGCTTGATGTTGGATTAAAAGGAAGATTTTTTTTTTTGTTTACATGCAAGCTGCAGTCTGTGTGCTGTTAATTATATAAAAAGGAAGATGGCTTCGGCAGCATGTAGCAGTATCAAAACTTCTTTATTTGTACCTCCAGACACAAATGGCAACGTTTCGACTGTTCACCAGTCTTTGTCAAGCCTAATGACATCAGTGTTGGTAGGCATATAAATACCCCCCATAATAAAAAACACGCCCCACATTCAATCAACAAAGCTAATCATTGTGATGGAATAAATCTGTACAGGTTATTACTTACTGAAACCGGCATGGCCTCCATCCTCCTCATGTGCGCCACAGCGTGTTGTTTACTCCATTGCGCAGCCGCGGCTCGCCGGCTACACATGTCGGAAGTGTCGTCAGTTACCATGACTACGGCAGGCATAGACGTCTCCGGCCACTAGAAAGCCAGAAGAGAACATTGTCGTCATCGTCGTCATCATCTGTAATATATGTTCTACCAAAGATCCATAAGAGTTTAATGGATCCTCCTGGCCGACCCATTGTGTCGGGCAGGGGCTCCATCTTTAATCCCATATCAATTTTTCTAGATAGGGTATTGCGGATCCATGCGACCACGGCCCCCTCCTATGTCAGAGACACTGGCCATTTCCTGACTAAGCTGAACGCACTGGTTTTGCCTGCGGAATTTTTACTTGTTAGTTTCGATGTTGTATCGCTGTACACGTCCATCGACCACTCTTATGGTTTGGGTGTCGTCGATGTGGCCCTTGCCAGCACAGAACTCTCTCCTGGGGCACGCCGGTTGATCCTCGCCCTCCTGGAGGTGGTCCTGAGGAGGAATTATTTCCTCTTTGGGGACACCTTCTACCAGCAGAAGCGTGGTGTGGCGATGGGGTCCAATATGGCCCCCACCTACGCTAACATCTTCATGGCGGAGGTCGAGGATCGGCTTGTGTATCGCTCCACTTTTTTTGAGAGGGTTCTGTGCTGGTGGCGCTACATCGACGACATTTTCTTGATTTGGACAGGCACTATACCTGAACTGGAGGATTTCCATGTGCACCTGAACTCTGGGGTCCGGGACCTGCAGTTCACCGTGAATGCATTCTGCCCTGTGAGCTGCAGTTCCTTGACGTCCGAGTTCAGGTGCACAATGGAAGGATCAGTACTGATCTATTCCAGAAACCTACAGATAGGAATACCCTACTAATGTACAACAGTAATCACCCTCAGTCCATGGTGAATTCTCTTCCATGGAGCCAGTTACTAAGGGTACGTCGGATCGTATCCGATGACACCCAATTTGACTACAGAATAGATGAGATGTGTAGGAAATTTGCAAAGAGAGGCTACCCTAACCAGCTGATTAACCGTACCAAACATAGGATCACTTCCATGAATCGTGGATCCACATTGGTGAGAAAACCACTGAAACAAGAGTCTGCCCGTATCCCTTTTGTGTCCATCTTTGGGGGTGACAGCCGCAATATTGCTGCCATCTTACGCCAGGACTGGCAGATCCTTCAGAAAGGACTGCCAACAGTCAAAGAGTTTTCTGTCCCCCCAATGATGGCATATAAACGGACCCGTAATTTACGTGACAGATTGGTCAAAGCGGACATAGGAGGCAAGGATTTAGACAAACAGAAAAGACTGGCACCACTTAGGAATGGTAATTTCCCTTGCCTCTCCTGCTGCAACTGCAGTTGCATCATGAGAGGTGATGGTTTTACTCATCCCTATAGTGGTAAACGGTTTAAGATCAAGGGACACTTCACATGCAAATCCACAGATGTGGTTTACATGATACAGTGTCCGTGTAGCCTAATATATGTGGGTGAAACCACAATGGAACTGAGGGAAAGGATTAATAAGCATAAGAGTACTATTAGAACAGGAGCCATTGACAAACCGGTTTATACATTTTATTGATTGTAAACATGCTATTAATCAATTAAGATTCCGAGTAATAGACAGCGTTGTATATCTGAGAAGAGGTGGTGATAGGAAGGCGATCCTAAGGAAAAAGGAATTAAAGTGGATCCATACCCTTAGATCCCTTCAACCCTATGGGTTAAACTTGGAGTTTAACGTTACATCTATCGACTGATGTGGGTCGTTCGATGGTCCTCTTCAGTATAGGGACATCATTAATTAATTTTTTATAATTAATTTTTTATATGTGATAACACATCCCCATTATAGTGACTGCTATAATTGTATGATATAATGTCTTTTATTGTCTGATGGGTGTCATTTGTGAAATATGTGCTATACATAATGATGTGCGACGCCGGACATGGTCTCCACCTCTGTTTGATTTGGCCATTAGTTAGGGAGAATGTGGTGATCATTGTTGCGATCTTGATCTGACAATGTTCATCCAGCCACCTATCGAGTGCATGTTGACATATGGATCATGCACATCACCTTAGGTTAAGTTGCGCAGTCCGCGGCGTCGGGGTCTCCATGGCTCCGACACTTGCATTGTGTCTTCATTGGCTGCGCCGCCCATGTGACCCATGAGATTGACGCACGGTTGTGCGCACCATGTGGGGTGTCACGTGGACGTCGCGCAGATGATGACGACGATGACGACAATGTTCTCTTCTGGCTTTCTATTGGCCGGAGACGTCTATGCCTGCCGTAGTCATGGTAACTGACGACACTTCCGACATGTGTAGCCGGCGAGCCGCGGCTGCGCAATGGAGTAAACAACACGCTGTGGCGCACATGAGGAGGATGGAGGCCATGCCGGTTTCAGTAAGTAATAACCTGTACAGATTTATTCCATCACAATGATTAGCTTTGTTGATTGAATGTGGGGCGTGTTTTTTATTATGGGGGGTATTTATATGCCTACCAACACTGATGTCATTAGGCTTGACAAAGACTGGTGAACAGTCAAAACGTTGCCATTTGTGTCTGGAGGTACAAATAAAGAAGTTTTGATACTGCTACATGCTGCCGAAGCCATCTTCCTTTTTATATACGTATTCCAAGGCCTGATGGATCAAGGGCCTACGGCTAGGCTACTGCATTGAACGACGCATTATCTTGAGACCGTAAGGTGCTGCTTCTACATTTTCACGTTTATCTTGTGTGCTGTTAATTGTCATTGTTAACTGCATCTGGAATTGTCATTACCACCTTCTATCCTCAAATTATGAACTGTTGGGGTTTCTTACGTATTGAAGATGGGCAAGAGCACATACAGTAATAGCAAAAACCGTACATCTGAACTGATTTTAAATGTTCGCCTCCGGCCTCTGGTTGACACTATAGATTAATATGTCTTTTGATAATTTCTTAACATATAAAAATAGAGGTATCACATATTCCATTTATTATAATCTAGGGTGATTTCTCAAAAATTCGATTCGGCCGGATCGGCAAATTTTTTAGAAAAATGTGGTTTGATCTGAATTTATTTGCAGCTAATCGTGTTAAACAGCAGCTATCCTGGCTGCAGAGAGCCTTTAAAGTGGTGTAGAACACTGTGCCTTTCAGTAACACGCATAGGGAGACTGCTGTGGTAGAATCACTGCACACTTCACTTATTTGGGCAGTTACAGGGCCAAAACTGACCAAATAACTCAAGTGTGAACTCAGCCTTACAGGTCTATGTTAGCATTAAGAAGAAGTGCACTCCTTTTACACCATCGGTAGCTGATTCTACTTAGATGAAACTGTTCTATTAAACGCTCATAGAAATAGAGCCCCCCCCCCCTTCCCCCACAAAAAAATGATCTTGTCTGGGGAGTATACACCTTCACCCGGTCAGTAATCCATCAGTATTGCTAATGCCCAAAAAAACAGGAGTGGATTTTAAACTGGGATGACAAGTGAATGGAATATTTGCATGTCTTCATGTCTTCTGTGTTTTGTACCCACTTCTGCTTTTGGCTACCAAATCATAAACCAATTCTGATGCAAAATAGGGACCATCTCATGTATGCCTTACAGCTCTTACATAGACAGGAACTGTTGTGCGTCTCATTTTTCCTTTCTTCAGGCAGATCAACAGAAGGGTCAAATAAATGATGATGTCAGCCAGGCCGAGAGGCAAAATAGTAGCCCAAAGGTCCACAGAGTGACCCTATGACATAGTGGTGAGATGAAAGCAGCATGAAGAGACCACAGAGTGGCCCAATGACAGTCTGGAGGTGGAAGCAGCATCAGGAGGAGGCCACAGAGTGGCACATTGACAGTGTGGAGGTGGTAGCAGCAGCATCAGGAGGCCACAGAGTGACATGGTGACATAGTGTTGAGTTGACTGGAGCATCAGGAGACCACAAAGTGGCAAGGTGATATAGTGTGGAGGTGGCAGCAGCATCCAGAGACTACAGAGTGGAAAGGTGACATAGGGTGGAGGTGTCAGTAGCATCAGGAGACCACAGAGTGACCCGGTGACAGAGTGAAGGGGGAATGGCAATAACAGTAGCCGCTGAGGATGGTGGGTGTAAGAAGGAGCCCTTGACATCAGATGTGTGGCATCAGGCGGGTGGCAGCATCAGAATAGGTGGCAGGTGGCCAGAAGAAACAGGTCTCTTTCATCAAGGTTTGGGTGAGGCACCATGGATGATCTAATCTGATGCATCAGGCGTTGGTGGGTGGAAATCCTGGCTGATCCATGCCTGATTTATTTTGACAAATGTCAGTCTCTCCACATTTTGGATGGACAGGCAAGTTCTTCTTGGGGTAACTATGGCCCCGCCGAACTAAACACCCGCTCTGATGCCACACTACTGGCTGGGAAGGACAGCAGGTTTTTTCAAAACTTTGCCAGTTGCGGCCAGTAGTCCAGCAGTCGCTAATGTGGGGTGGCAGGGTACTGTCCAAGTATGCCACTATCTGCTGGTTCAGATCCTGCTCTAGGTCTAGCTGCTGCTGGTGAGTAGTTCCTTCAATAAGCAGGTGAAGAAAGCTGCCCTCTTGTTGCTACTCCTGCTGCTACGCCCCCTTACTCCTGCAGCGATCTGTGCCTGCACCATAAACATTTAGGCAGGGCCTCTTTGTCTGACATACTGTTAAATCAAATAAATAAATAAATAAAAGGAAATTAAAACACCCCTAAAAAAGTCTGTTGTTTTCTCACTCCACCACACAATGGCTAATAAGCCATTTTTTTTCCACTAATACATGCCAAAAAGGGCTTTGGAACATATAACTGCACTGCTGAACAGCAAATAGGCCCTTACTTTTGTTCCACTTATACACACCACAAAAGGCTTTAAAACATATAACTGTACCACTGAACGGCAAATATATATATATATATATATATATATATATATATATATATTGCCACTAATACACGCCAAAAATGGCTTTAGAATATAAAACTGCACCTCTAAGCAGCAAATAGAATTTTTTTTTTCTGCCACTAATACACGCCAAAAAGGGTTTTAGAACATATAACTGCACCGCTGAACGGCAAATAATATATATTTTTTTGCCACAAATACATGCCAAAAAGGGCTCTAATTTACTCACTTCACCACATAACGGCTAATAAGACCCTTTTTCCTACTAATACAAGCCAAAAGCTGCTTTAGAACATATAACTGCACCGCACAAGGGCAAATAAGATATATAAATATTTCCTTGTAATAAACACTGTTAATGGATGTATTAAATACCACTTGCACCCCAATAACAAGAACGGTTTTCTGGAATGACAGAGCTTTATAATTGCAATTTGGATCCGCAGTCAGTGCAGCAAGGTGTAATAGGATTGTTCCTATTACTCAGGCTGCAAACTCCCCTACTGAACCCTGGTCGGCTTCAATACTGCAGAATAATTCCTCCCTATCCTTTCCCTACACTTCTAATGATCTTTCCCTGAACTTCTATTCAGCAAAATAAAAGTTTTCAAGTCTTTCCTAGCAGTGTCCCTAGCGCCTGCTGAAGTCTCTCCCTGCACTAAGTACACTGGAAAATATCTGAATCCAAGATGGCTGAGGCTATTTATAGGGCTGTGACATCACAGGGCTGGCTGGCTGCTGATTGGCTGCATGCATGGCATTGTGAGCAACCCATCGTTCCCAGAGTTCCTAACTCCATGTCCTAACACGTGCAGAAGCCATTTTTGTAAAAAAAAAAAAAAAAAAAAAAAAAAGTGTGAGGAAATTCGGATTCGGTGCAAATCGAATTTCCCTGAAATTCGGATCAAATTCCACTTTGTAAACTTTGATTTGCTCATCTCTAGTTGTGAAATAAATAAAAAATAATGCTCTATATTCTGCTCTGTATTCTGCATGTGTTCCAAATTTGACTAATGTACTTTGAAATAAATTAAAGTGCATTAATGCAGTGTGGGGGTGGGGATTCATGCAGTTATATTGTATCTATAAATATTATTAAGGTTGCTAATGTACAATTTTCTGTTTTTTACATTAAAAATATTAATCGCATTTCATTTTTCACACTAGACGTGGAAAGATAATGGTTTTCAATTTTAGCTTTAATATTTAAAGTATTTATTCATCCAGCCTAGCGTTACCACTGAGGGTATTGAAGGGCAATAGTGGGATTTATTTTCCTTTGCTGTTCTTCTGTTTCATTCGATCACAAAGATCACCTGTTTCCGCAACTTCCATTGAGTTGTGTGGCAGTACATATAACTACCCACCACTCCCTAAAAAAGCCATATCATGCTGGTTGAGGGGAGCACTATTAGCCACTGTTCTAGCTACTGATGTCGCTCCCAGTGGTGAAACCCTTAACCAGTCTAACGTTGATCACCTCTCCATCGTGTCTGCTGGAGTACACTTTTAAAAGGAGTGGTTTTGATAATAAAAGTATAGTGTGGAATTTCAATATATCCAAATAGCCATATTCACTTTAACTCTAATGTTGGACTTACTTTATATACATTTTTTTAAATTGAAAGTTACAATAAAAATTTGGTTTTTAATTGTAATAGCAAGCCTCACCACGTGCTGTTTTCATTGAAATATTTCTATTAGCAACAGAATATTCTAAAGCTCCACCTAGTCTTAACAACATTCAGCTTAGTTTTAGAGGATGAAATCTTATTAAAGGGGTTGCCTGGTTTCAGACCTGAACTCGGACATATCCCCTTCTTCCCTGACTCAGCCCCTTTGACATGAGCATCGGAGCATGAATCGCACAGGGCAAGGGTTTCTTCTGGAGATCCGGTGATATACCAGGCTCTCCGTGCGTAAACTAGGCAGAGGCTTCTTCTGCCTAACAGTAAGCCCAGTGATGTCACTGGTACTAATCAGTGGGCTATAGTGCTGCCCTAGCCTGTAAAATGGCTAGGACAGCGCTAAAGCCTGTCCATCAGTGCCAGTGATAGCACTCGGAACACTGCTAGGAGGAAGCCTCTGCCTAGCAGTCCAGCAATATAAAGAAACAATGCTTACCCTGTGCAATACATGAAATGTTCTGATGCTCACGTCAGAGGGTCTTAGTAGGGAAACATGGGGACATGTCCGGTTTTCTCTTTAAAACTAATAAATTTTGACTTACTTATGCATAGATCCACTCTGCTCTATATTAAAAGGCTTTTCTCTCCGGTAATACTTCTGCAAGCTTTATGGAGAAGGTAGCACATCTTAATAGTTCACATATCTCTTAGGAATGGATGCTTTAGAATTTGTATCAGGACCCTAGGTCTTAAAAGCACATGTCTATTTGTACGATGATCTGGAATATATATTGAGACAAGGATAAATAATATTGTGGAGAGAGATATAGTCAGAAAGAGCTGTATTATTTCCTTACAGAGGTACAAAAACCATGCAAATATGACTTCATAATTTGAAGTTATGAATAATCTTCCTTTCAATGTACTGCAGAAAGAAAAGTTTTAAGAAAATGCAATTTTAGGGCAAAGGCGGAGCAGAAAGTGTCACGTTCTCTCCATGTCCCAACATCTAAATGGAGTATTTTGTGATAAAATGTATGAAAATGCCCTGGCTGGAACCTGAGGTGGGAATACATTCTTATAAGCCAAAAAATATTTTTTTTCTGGTAAGTTAAGTAATTGTCACTTCCCCGAATTGGTCAGTAGGAAGTGAAATTCTTGAGTGAAGATGATTACAGTACAGTATGGCTGTGCTCCTCATTAAAACAACTCCTTAGGGAGAGAGCTTTACTTGAATAAATTAGCCTTTGCTCCACTTTCATTTGATGGTTTTGTGAGAGCATTGAAAAGACGTCCTGCAGCCTTCTGGCAAGACTTAGCCATTCTCCATTATCACCTCAGATAACAGGAGGGAAGGTACTTTTGATTCATTGTCACATTCATACAAGTGAGGATAGAAGCTTTCCAACATGTGTGAATAGATTTTGATAAACAAATGGGCACTTAAAGAAGAAATATGAGCAGAAATATGGGTTTTCTGCCAAAGTAAAAAAAAATAAAAAAATATATATATATATATATATATATAAGAACTTTTAAACACACATTTGCAGATATATATATATATATATATATATATATATATATATATATATATACAATCACCACATACAAATACCTGTTGCATAATACATATAAATACTGTAAACACATAAACTATATATACATATGCATAAACATACACACAATACATGTAGTATGGAGGATCCTATTTGGTAAATTTGAGGTATATTTTTTTTTACAATTGAATCCTATGGTTGACCCATACAACTGTAAGGCATTTATCATGGGCCTCATTTGGAAGCATTAGCCTTAAAGGCCAAGGACACCTTTGGGGACAATTTTTATTATTACCTTGTACTCATTTTGAGCTAAAATTGACTTTTCAATGGGTCTTTATTGAAAATATTGAACCCCTTTCTCTGTACAACCTTGAGATTCTCTAGTAACATGCTTTGTGTTTTTACTGTGTTCCATCAGGAATCTCAGCTAATGGCTCCTTGTCCCTGATCTCCTAAACACTCATTATAGCTCAATGCTTACCTTACGAATAAGAATGTGACTTATATAGGTGCTTTTGAGCTATTAACAATTCAGAGATATGGTTTTAGATGATTGGCACAAAGTCAAAATGAAAGTAAGATTCTCATAGGCAGAAGTTGACCCCTTATGACAAAGCTGCTGAATAGCTGAAACCTACTGACAATAGGCTTAAGTGAAATGTGTGCAACATATCTATCTATCCATCCATCTATCTATATATCTGGAAAATATTAGCATATGCATATCCTGTGAACTTTAAAGTATCTACCAAAATATACTAATTGGTTAGCATCGTCTGGGAGCATCAAACGGGACCAGCACCAATATGAGTGATGATAAGCTCTGTACAGCTCTCCAGAATTTGTATCTGGTCATATAGTCCACATTGATTATTGATGATAGGCCTTAGAGTACAGTATCAGAGTAACCTATCCAAGCCTCTAAACAAGATTCCAGAACTTGAAATGTTTCTACTTCAAGAGATCTGGGAAAGGTTATTTGATGAGGAAATCTATGTCTAGAAGATGGCACTGAGCACATTATGTGTAATTTTCTATAAATGGCATTGATGAGCTCAACTGATGGTTGTGTGAAGAGGCTGTTACCAGCACTTGGAAGCAGAATTGTTTGGGGAGCAATGAATAGACCTCAGTATACCCAGATCTATATTACTTTCTTAATGATTGTCATCCTATATTGAGGCATTAATGGCTTTTAACTACTGTTTGCAGTATTTATTGTAAATTGTTGCTATTAAATGCATTTACCAACATTGTTTTAAGGCAGTTTCTGCTAATCTAACATATATTTATATTTGTGTGCTTTGAACGTAACACAGATCCACTTGCTGGGCATTGACAAGCAGAGTGATCCCATGAGTGCCATTCACACTGGCACAGGACTATCAATACAGCCTCTAGTTCCAGTGCAATGACCAATTACAATCCTGTCTGCACCGTTCTTCAAAGCCAGCATTCAAATCTGCATACAACTGTATAGGAGAGGGGTACTAAATCATAAAGTCAATTATATCTCATGCCATTATGATAGAGAGGGTATCCAAGTCGGATGATGGTAGGTAATAAATCATGGCTGAAATGATACAAGAACATAGAAAATGTTATGTTAGCTACAAACATATCAAAACTACATAGAAAATAGCTTACTTTTAGCCCCTTATTGCTATCCTCTCATGCATAAACTTTGTTTTAAACTATTATGTATAAATTCAAGCTGCAATACATAATAACATATTATATTGACCAGACAGGCTCCTTTGCATTAAATGAGTTGTCCCCTCTGGACAATCTCTAAAAGGGATTGCGTCAAGTTTTGAAGTCAATCCATATCTACAGAATCCTGTTTCCCCGAATCGATGGAGAGACAGGTTGGGCATATGCCCTGCCTCTCCATTCATTCTCTATAAGCCCAGTACAGCCTGGCTATTTCCAGCAGTCATATAGAGAATTAATTTTGTGGCATGGCTTTAGATCAGGGGAAACAGTGGCACCTGTCCTTGGGTGTGGTGACGGTCCCAGTTGTCACTTATACTGTGGATAAGTGATAACTTCAAAATTTGCCACAATGCTTTAAAGGAGAATATCGGGTTTGGCCAGTAGTCTAATAAAGAGTATGATGAGTTCCCAACAGATGATCTTGGGGGGAAAATAGTGAATATTTCACCCAATACTTTTGTTTTGCCAAAAGTGGTGTCTGGCGTCAGTTTTCTCCCCATTGACTACGCATACACCCTCAACCGAACTGAATATGTATGTATGGGAGAGTCATGAGACATACAGTAGCTGAACGGCTAACCATTGTTTGACTGACAGCTATTGAATGTCTATGGCCACTCTACAAAGTTGATTTTACTTGCTGAGATCCTGATTGATCAGCTGAAACCTAACAGCATGTGTTCAGTTTTTCTACAGCACCACCACAGGAAAAATCTGGTATTACAGAATATAAGTTAATGGGATTCATAGGTAATCTACAAAAAACTAAGGTTTTCCAGATAAATAGTGACATCTTGTTGCCACCCTCCTTTCTCACTAGTAATAGGTTGTTTGAAAATAGTTTTTCTAAAACAGATCACCACTTAAAAATGTTTTCCTCTCCAATAAGTCATTAGGGATCATATTGTCTCGCACTCTCTTTGGAACTTTTGGGTATGATAGACAGTAATAGTAGTTCCACTTTGATATAATGGGAGCCTGATCTAGTTGCCTCACTACTGGTATTAGTCTTTCTTAAAAGAGATGTGGTTTAAATAATCAACTGTCACCAGCCGTATCTTCTGTTAGAAGCTGTGACAGTTGAAGGAAAAAAGCTACAGCAGAAAATACAGTTCATGCCTCCGTGAAAGAAAATGCCCCCCGAGCTGCCAGCCTAAAATAAATCTAGCAGAACAATTGTGGCAATGAATGGGGAGATCTCTGGTTCCATATGGGCTACAAGGCTGGTTCTGACTTTCAACCACATTAGATCACATTAATACAAAAAGGCGCCATGTAAAATTACATACAATCATATACATAATAAAACAATGAATAAAATCATGCACATTACAAAACCCTAATGTTTGCAGATATAAAACGACCACTCTGCAAACTCCAGGTGATTGATGGTACCACTATCACCTATATAGTAGGCAGATTGGGGATCACTGTAGCTCGCCTCACACTATAGCTATAATGGATGAGTGGATTTCAGTACACAATAGCACACTTGATTGTATGGGTGGGTACCGGTCCACATTAATCGGCAACACAGTCTGGAAAAAGGGGGTCAATAGCGCTATGTGGCTACAGGATATTGTTATTCACCACAAATGCATAGTTATAGACTGCTACCCAATGTGCTGGTGTAGCATGCTACCAAATATATCAGGCTCCGTATGGTACAGACAATCTATAGTGTCCGGTTACGGCATCAACAGATGAATATACATTTCCCCTCCAGACGACATATGTTGTGATTCAATCCTCTTAGGACAGATCCGGTCTCCATGCGGTCAAAAACGCCAGGATCATTATGCAGGGCCTTCCTGCTTGTTCCCGTGATCCCCGGTCACGTGATCTAAGTTTGTCCACGTGATCCGGTAAGGGGCGGTATCAGAGGCTGTATCGGAGACCGGATCTGTCCTAAGAGGATTAAATCACAACATATGTCGTCTGGAGGGTTAATGTGCCGAACATTTGTGCATATTCATCTGTTGATGCCCTAACCGGACACTATAGATTGTCTGTACCATATGGAGCCTGATATATTTGGTAGCACGCTACACCAGCACATTGGTTAGCAGTCTAGAACTACGCATTTGTGGTGAATAACAATATCCTGTAGCCACATAGCGCTATTGACCCCCTTTTTCCAGACTGTGTTGCCGATTAATGTGGACCGGTACCCACCCATACAATCAAGTGTGCTATTGTTGACTTAAATCCACTCATCCATTATAGCTATAGTGTGAGGCGTGCTACAGTGATCCCCAATCTGCCTACTATATAGGTGATAGTGGTACCATCAATCACCTGGAGTTTGCCGAGTAGTCGTTTTTATATGTGCAAACATTAGGGTTTTGCAATGTGCATGATTTTATTTAGTGTTTTATTTATTTATTTATTTTGATTTTGGACTATTATCTACAGTAATACATACAGATAAGGAGTCCCCATCACTTTTATTTATATTCCTACTCCCCCCCCGTTTCCCTCGCTGTCAGTGATCAAAGCTGCACTGAACAACCTAACATAATGGAGACTCCACCCAACAGTCCTGACAATATTTGAGCGCTGACAGCGAGGGAATAGAGGGTAGTAGGAAAATAAAAAGTAGTGTATTACTGTAGCTAATGGTCCAAAATCGGGGGGACAAATTCCCTTTAAATAATGCACCTATTAAAACTTTGTGACGGTTACATCACACCTTATTGTAGCATATTGAGCAATGACATGTTGATTTACTTTGAGTCTATTCTGTTCTGATACTCGGGGATAGTTATGAGTCAGCAGTGTGTTGTGTCAGCACATAAATACCAAATGCATCAATGTTTTCCGTCTTAATTCAGGAGTAATTTTACCGTAATTGTGCGTATATTGTACTCAGGTTTGGGAAACAATGGATGACTGCCTGCAGCCCAGTGTGATGGATTCAGTACTGATTCACACCGGTATTGATTTGTAACAATTGTGCTGCTTTATGCATTGTTCCAGGTTAAAGAAATTGCGGCATTCATGTATAATCTTTAGTCTAGATTAAAGTTAAAGAACAGATATATGAAAAAGGGTTCTGTCCTTGAAAAGGAAGTTTCAGTTTGGACAATTCCTTTTTGTTAAAATAGGCTGATCACAGTGTGCCCCCTAGCTGGCAATAATCAGTGGCAAACGGAGGATGAAGGGGGTCATTTACAAATTGATATATACGCCACTTTTGTGGCATATTTCTGGCGCAGATTCTGTTTCACGCCATGTTACGGCAGAATCTGCTAATACTTTCCTGCTCACACCAGGTCTGAAAAAGGGGCCATGGCGGGGCAAGGGAAGGGAACGGGCTAGTAAGCCCATCTCATTCATAATTTTCTAAGCCTGCTTTAGCTGTAGAAAATGGTCTAAATGTAAGACAGCGAGGAAGATGTCTTACATTTAGAATCGCCAGTGGATACGCCGAAGTTATATGGAGACTGGCGTCTCTACATAATTTTGGCAATCCACTGCCAGCTCAGGGGCTTATTAAGACTGGCATATAACACTCTGGTCTTAATAAATGTGCCCCAAAGTGTTTAATCCCCCTGCAGCTCCTCTTCAGGGAAAATAAAGCATTGCAAGGTGTCCATTGACATTAATTCCATGTCCATGAAATGGATGGATAGACTGATTCGTCAAAAAAAATAAGAAAGCTGATGTAGCTATTCTCCACGCAACCTAATTGATGAGGATTATAAATGAAGAATGAAAACCTCTTTAAAGTGGTGGTGCTAGAATTTTTTTTATTTTATTTATTTTTTACAAACTTGTCTAGACCTGTGAAGGGAAGATTACTTACCTTCTTCCCGGAGCTGACTCCTCACTCCTTCTCCTCTCGGCTTGTGCTGGGCTCCTTCGCTAAAAACATTCGGTTTTATATAGCCTGCAGCAAATCACTGCCCGAGCCGGTTACCTGATCCCCATTTGTTATGACATAAAAAGAGCCGGTCACCGTTGCCGGCAGTTACTGTCTGCCTGTAGCTCCAAATCCATCGTTTTCAGCCAAAGAGCCCAGTGGAACATTGCAGGCCGAGAGGAAAAGGAGCTGAGAGCCAGTGCCGAGAAGCAGGTAAGTAAGTTTCCCTTTACAGGCACGTCCAAGCGTGTGTCCGGACCTTGCACAACCCCTTTAAAGCCTCTTAAAGGGGTTGTGCAAGGTAACTGCCTCAAAATAATTAGTCCAGATGTTTGCCCGTTACTGCCTTCCTGGGGGATGATACTAATGTGTCCTTCCTTAACTGTCCTCTTGGCGCAGCATATCCTGAGATGTATGGCATGAGATGAC
Source organism: Bufo gargarizans (assembly GCF_014858855.1). NCBI lineage: Eukaryota > Metazoa > Chordata > Amphibia > Anura > Bufonidae > Bufo > Bufo gargarizans. The sequence goes on from NC_058083.1 coordinate 486,737,171, forward strand.
CAGCATGTAAAAGCCATGATATTGCTAAACTCCGATAAGTCTATCTATCCTATATGTGTCTATGTGTGGCCATCCAGTGGTTGTCTTGTGAATTGCAACCTGTCAAGGGTTTTTGCTGGAATTTTGCTGAATTTGTTTTTTGAGCTTTGAGCAAAGGTGAGGATGGAAATATCTGTAGGGTACATGTCCCTTGAATACCAGGGGGACCTCAATAGCCATTCTGTCTGTGACTGTAGGTCAGCAAATTAAATCTTTGCACTGAAGAAACTCAACTACAATAATCTACTAAGCCATTTCAGTTATGGTTGTAGTTCCTCAGTGTAGAGATAACAGAGATGCACAGAGCTATATAGCAATGTGGATGCACTACACTTCTGCATTCATTTATTAGCTATGCAGGCATAGTGTGAAGATGTATGCCCTTATGCCTGTCCGGAGCGTGTCAGCGGGGGGAGCAGGGTGTGTGCCTCATGTACTATGCTAAAACCAGAAGACCCACAAATTACTAAGTACCCAATGAACACATTTCTGTATCATTTGGCTGGATTTAATTCAGTATCTCGCCGATCGCAGCCTCTTGTCTTCAGTGTCTTGTCTACATCGAGGTGTTTTCTTAGTATCACAGCCCCCCAGTCATGATAAATATCCCACCATGTTCTTTTCAAGTTAATATGATTTCTCATTGCCATAAGTCATCTGCAATCGATCATTTATCTATATTATAACCAGGTTATTATTTTGGCTTGTGTGATTGATTGATTGATGTACGGCAGCTGCCATAATTGGTACACTTGTAAATTTAACATTGTCATTTCTGTCACGTTTCAAAAGAAATTTACAGCTGGAGAAAGGTAACAAAAATCAATATTTTTTTCATGACTGCTTGCAGCTATATGATGTGGCTCAGTGAGTTGGTTAGAAGCACTCATCAAATCTCTTCTGATGGCAGCAAAATGGTATAAAATAGACCATTGCCGAAAGCATTATATACTGAATTAACGGTGTTCTATCACTGATAGTTTCATTGTTTCACCTACCTATTACCTATCTATCTATCTATCTATCTATCTATCACAGAAGAAATAAGCACAACTGCAAGTTGGTGGGTGCTATTACTCCAGTAATTAAAGGGGTATTCCCATCTCAAATAATGGGAGCATATCGCTAGAATATTCCCCCATTGACTGATAGGTGTGCGTCCCACCTCTGGGACCCACACCTACACAGAGAAAAGTGTGGGGTAGGTTGTGGCCAGAGGACCCTGGCCACAGCCAAGTGCTCTCCTCACAAGAGTGAATGGGAGCTCACCGTGTTGGCGCTGCCAATGCTCCCATTCATTTCTATGGGGCTGGAGGAAATAGCTGGGCCAGTTCTCTGCTATTTTCAGTGACCCCATAAAAATGAATGGAGGGCAGCTGCACATGCGCAATGCACCCTCCACAATTTTCAGGGATCTGTTCAATCAGACAATGGAGGCATATCCTAGCGATATGCTCCCATTGTCTCAGATGAGAATAGCCCTTTAAGGCCAATGGCCTGCTTATATTCCATATAAATGAGGCAGAACTTCAAATTCCATAGTGAAAAAAAAATTATATTATATATCTATTATCTATCTATCTACAGTATCTATCTTTGTCTACTATTTAGCCCCATTTTCTGACACTAAATAAGTTAAATAATCAGTGATATAAAGTGTCTAATCACCAAATGTATCATCCAGCATAAGACACTGTGATAAATCTGGTGCCTCTTTAGGCTGCCTGGTATAAAGTTTACACTGACTACATCCTTAATAAATCTGCCCCAATGTTCTCAAGAATCATGATATTTTAGAAATCTCAGCACTGCGCAGACTATATCCTCCATCTGTAACTTTTCATTAGATGAATATGAGTTTAGACATGGCCCTTAAGTCATACTAGCTGGATAATAATACATAGTAAAACTCAGGCAATTAGTAGTAATTAATGTTATAGAATTTCTGAATTCCTTCTCGCAGACATTTAATTAATTACAATAGGGAACTACAATGACAGGCTGCAGCCATGATGAAGGTGTATCGGCCGTAGGCTTTATAGGGGAGAAGAGCCAAACCTTCATTTATCATGTCATTGACCTGTGATTTACAAAGATTAAAGGGAACCTGTCATGTGGATATTTGATTATAATCTAACTAATTATATACAATCATTAACTACTTAAAAGTACCTTAGATGTATTCACTTGGTGGTTACTTCATAATATACACACAAAGATGCCACATGCTGCATGCTAATGAGCTGATTTGAGTCCAGCGTGATGTCATTGAGTCCAGCGTTTATTTAATTCAGAGCTATAGCCACTCCCCTGCCCACCTGCTGTTAATTCCTATGGAAAAAAAAAACTGTCACTCAGCAGCAAGTGCGCGGGGAGAGTCAGGAGCTCATGAATATTTATGACTCATCATTATCAGCTGGAGCTTTTCAATACAAGATGTTGGCAGATTGACTGGGTCAATTAAAGAAAGTGATCCAGCATTTTGCTAAGAGAATCAGTTACTTATTTATGTTGCTCTTAGGACACCATAAAACTGGTGACAGGTCCCCTTTAATACTGTTTGTACATAGGAGCATGCAATCATCATGTTAAGACTGTTTGCATAAAATCAACAGTTTCAGTCAAAACACTGAATTTAGTTTGCCTTTCAGATGTAGACTTTCATAAGAATGAATTGCAATAAGAAGTTTTCATCTTTTTTTGAGATTGAAATATTATCCAGAAGCTGATTGGCTGGTATAGACAACTCCTCCACTTTTTATCACTTTTCCTTACTTGTTATTATTTTCCTGTTATTATCCAAATCATGTCTCAAGGCCTGTTTAAAAGGTTGAACATTGACTTATAGGATAGCTGCCCTACATCTGGTGGCATTAGAGGCAGAGCTTGCTAAGAGCTCATTAGCATACCCTCTTCGACCTTATAAGTCCTTTCCTACAGATGTGTTAACCTTTAACTTGCCACCAGTTTTTTAAGGACTCCAGTTTCTCACAATAAAAATTCAGTACAATATTGAAACATTTTACTAAAACTCTTGCTGCCTGTTACACATATCACAACCACTGCATGGCCACATATGGACACATATAGCATGAATAACTCCTGATAAAATATTGCAGTATCATGCTTCCATTGGAAGCTGATCATCTCACAAAACTCTTGGCAGGTTATGTCAAGCCAATAGGAAATGTAAGAATGGACACGCCTGTATAATATATTTTAGATTTTAGGAAAGTTTTGAGAACTGTCAGGGTACAATCACACATGGAATATATGGGGCAAAAATGTCATCAGCAGTCCCATTTAGATAAGAGATTTTCAGTCAGTAGAAAGTTCAGCAATTCTTCTGCTTGTTAATGTATACTAAATGTGGCATCAATTTATTACTCAGTCAGTCAATATTTTCATTGGAATCAATATTTTTTGCGAATTTATTTGCACTGAGTTCCACTGATGTGACTGGTCTCCTCATCAGTTATGATGATTGTGAGACTGTGATTAAATCTTTCTACTTTCATCCAGAAGCCAGCACATCTTTCCCCAGGAAGAGACAGCAATGGCCAACACCTGTTCAGAACAGATGTCCCATGGTCAAGGTTCCTTGTTCTCCAGAATCACCCTTTCAGAGTCGCTGTGCAAACACCTTTAGTAATCAATCATCCTCTTCAGCCCCATGCTGATTGCTGAGCTGTGAATAAGAAATTCAGATTCATCACTTGTGGCTTGTACTATGCACTCGCTTGCCCTTTATCATGGTGGTGTAGACATGATTACAGAAAAACTGTCACACTGGAGCTAACTGCTGCTCAGCATGGCAATTACAAGCCCAAGCTGTCTACAAGCACTTCTCTTAAGACACCCAAGCATCTTACGCAGAGATATCATAACAGTGACAACTCCAGCAGGCAAGCAGATTATTTCCAGGACCGATGATCAATATCTAATAATTGGAAAATGCATAAACATCTCTAAAGGGGGTCTGAATAGATTTTTCAATAGATTTGGAATTCACGATCAATACTTTTCCTAGAGTGACAGCCTAGAAAAATAAAATAAAAAAAACTGACTGCTTTCTTTTAGGAACAGTGCCACACCTGTTTATAGGTTGTGTTTAGTATTGAAGCTGCAATATCAGACATAATGAAAGGCGATAACAACTTTTGAAAAAAATATTATTTCCTTTTCAGTACCATATTCTGACCCCCTCGTAACTTTTTTATTGTTATGTCTACGGATATGTTGTATGATTTTTTTAAATCAAGTTTTATTCTTTTTTGGGGAGAGATAAAGTGATAAAAAAAAAATGTGACAAGGCCATTTAATTTGTTACATCATTCATTGTATGGGGTAACTTATTATATTTTAATAGTAAAGGTCTTTTCACATGTGGTAATATTATATTTTAAATTTTTATTTATTTTTTTGATTTTGGGGAAAGTGGGATCTGGATATTTTAATATTTTTCAAGCCTTTTTTGACTTTTTTTCTACTTTTTGTTAGGGCCACAAGTGGACAACAACTTGCAATTATCGGATTGCAACTTGTACAGAATAATGGAATTTGCTCCATTATTCTGTACAGAAATCACTCTATACCATTTCAGTGCTACCACCTGCTGGCCTGAATAGGATATACTAATAATGAGCCTAGACGCCTAGTATAGGCTCTGGATCATTATTAAAACAGTGCACTTTTCCTGATCTCATCCGCTTCTGGGTTTTAGCCTTCTCAGACGCTGTGGTTACATTTGGCCATGGCATCTGAGGGGTTAAATATCTGCGGTTGGCATTTACACCAATCACAGATGTTAGCTGTGGAAGTCTGCTATATGAAACAGCAGACACCCAGTGGCTATGGTGCTCTCTCCACTTCGAGGCGGGAGCCATCTTTAAAGACCCATGCATGATGAAAAGGGGTTAAATATAATAAAGTAACATTTTTTGTTGGTACCCTCTTGGCACCCAGAACTCCTATTATCCCTTCTTCCCTACTATCCCTACTTTTACATTGAATTCTGAGATCTGGGAATAAAATAGGCTTAACAAAGCTAAGATGCATAAAAAGTTTACTAAACTATGATAAAATACATATATGCAAAGGATAACAGAGTAAAACAAGTAACTGTCACCTATGCCATGGGCAAATAACCAAGACACCTATATGATACAAAGAGAAGTGGTTGGTTAGTCACAAGACATCTTACCCGATCAATGTCATCAGTGGAGCTAACTCTTTGTTACATGCCTAAATATTTTCCTCCTAAAGGTCTTCAGTGTGGAGTAAGCATGTACAGTTTCTTCAGACTTTAGGAACGTGGCCTGGTACCTGGCACCACTAACCAACTGCATTAAAAGGTTTCAAAGGAAAGAATACCTAAAATAAACCTTGCCATATCATATTTTGTTTTGATTTTGTATACATCTATTGACCTTCTCACTGCCAAAGACATGAGAATATTGTTCTTTTTAGGGTTTTAAAGGCAAATAGACTTACTGTCATGTGGCCTTCCTTCACAATGGCCCCCTCTCATATGACCTTAATTTTATATATATATATATATATATATATATATATATATATATATGATGGTTACAGATTAAACTTCTGCTGCCCATCTTGGCTGGTGGATCAGAAAACAGGGACACCCATTCTTATTTTATAGGTCATAAAGGTGGGACTCAAATCTATAACACATTTTTATGCTATAATATACAATAGTATTGTCATTCTAAGCGAGGTTTTAAAAAAAATTGCATTTGGGGACTTGGCTGGCTATGGCATCATGAGTATGTCTTTATTTGAGCTCCTCCCTCCCATACCTAAACCAGCTAGCATCCTGAACTCCATCATTGGAAAATCTTTAAAAAAAGGAATAGAGCCATGTCATATGCTCCCCTTGCCTTGTCTCAGAGCAAAATTGGTCTCTACTTCCCCAGGCAATTGCTGTCTGCAAAGATTCTGCTGTGCATCACCCCAGATGCCCCTCAAGATAGCTGAATGGTTATTTCTATATCCCAACCTTTGCCACTCACAGAACCTACTTGAATAACTCCACATTCTCTGCGAAGCACCCCCTCACAATCGGTCTCATCGATACCTACTACAACAGGGGACCAAGAAAGCAAAACCCTTGGCAGGACACCACTTTCTGCTCTGATTATCACTTGCCATGCTGAGGTAGACCCTGGCCCACACACTCTTCAGTATGAGATACATCCTGGAAGCTCACTCCTAGGGCTGCAGGATGATTTTCTAAACTCTCCTGAAGTCCTGGAGACAATTAATCCTGAAATGCACTTGTTGCAAGATGTTGGCAGCAACATACCATTCTCCAGCAACCTGGCAGTTATGGAATAGTGGAGGCCACATTTATTACCTCGCACCTTGGCAGGCTTACCTATTAAAGCACATACCTCTGGCAACATGCCAATTTCTCTCTCTCTACATTTTCTGCCTGGCCACAGTTGCCTTAGCTACTAGACATAATGTTAATAATCCTAATCGGGCCATCCGGTCTTCTTCTAAGCAAATTGGAATCTCACCCTCCCATTCCTAGGCTTCCATTGTGGTCAGCCAAACTACAGCTGCTTGCCTTTCTGCCACCCAACTACCTTCTATAGTCTCTGAGTATACACCAGGTGTATGCTGACTCCTATTTAGCATGATTTTGAATGTGATTGCTTAATTCTGAACACAGCTACATCCTCAGTTATAAGAGGGTGTGCACACTTATGCAACCACATTATTTAAGTTTTTTTTGTTTTGTTTTCTTCCCTCCACCTAAAAGATTTCAGTTTGTTTTTCAATTGAGTGGTACAGTTTATAGGTCACATTAAAGGTGGAAAAAGTTCTGAAATGAATTAACTTTGTCTAATTTTTTTACATCACAGAAACCTGACATTTTAACAGGGGTGTGTAGACTTTTTATATCCACTGTATGTCTTTACAAATGAAGGCATCCATTTGTCAATATACAAAGGTAATCACAACTTACAAGCAATATGGATATTAAGCCACAAAACAAAGGCTTACATAACATCTCTGTATTTGAAAATTCCATCAGCCTTTCATCTACTCAATAACCTCCTAAGGCAAATGCAGAGTAAATAAGATATTTAGCAATTTAAAACTGCAGAAAGAAGTAAATAATTTAGCGTGGTATGTACGAGACAGAACCATCAAACAAGCTATTTGCTTAAAAACACTATGTGAAATGAATAAAGATATTGACAGCTGTATTTGAGGGCAGAATATTTATGATTCCTTTCAGTGTAGTAACGGAAGTGATGATTGTACAAACTGAAACAATTTGTAATAGAATAAATTGCTCTATTACTTCTCTCCCCATTCAGCTAACAGTTGTTCGAATTCTTTAAGATCTATGTAATTAAGTTATAGAGTCATGATAGAAGTTTTTTTTTGCTTTTTTTTAACGTTTTGGATACTTTTGATGGTGTTTTTGGTGGCTGCTGCTGAAAGTGTTCCTGTTTGTCAGTATAGACATTTTAAGTAGAAACTTTTCTATTATTTACCATCTGAAATGCCAGATACCAGAAAATACTGGACGGAGTTCTTCCGCAAATCTCTTGAAAATTTCAGGCCACTGCCACAGGGGTTCAGGTGATTCTATGAAGTATAAAATGAAGTATTAAAGGTCATAACTAATAGACTTGAAATGATAATGTTAAAGGGGTTGTCTGAGGATTTGATATTGATGACCTAGGCTCAGAATAAGTCACCAGTATCAGGTCAGCGGGGGTCTGACTCCTGGCACCCTCTGCTGATCAGCTATTTGAAGAGAAGACAGCTCTCAGTGAACGCTGCAGTCTTTTCCTAGGCTAGTGGCGTTAGATTCATCAGCCCCATGGCCTAGGCGTAACTCAGTCTCATTCAAGTGAACCGAGCTGCAATAGCCGAGATGTAATACTAAGCATGGCAGCTATCCAATGGACGGCGCAGAGCTTGGTAAGCTGTGAGAAGACAGTGGTGCTCACTGGAAAGTCACTGTCTAGTCAAACACTGGACGTTGGACCCCTGCTAATCTGATATTGATGACTTATTCTGAGGATAGGTCATCAATATTAAAAACCCAGAAAGCCCTTTTAAGTATCCCTACTAAACATGTCCCCAAACTGCAGACACTTTTTTTCTGTCAACTTTTGATTGTTGGCACAGTACTTGGGAGACGCTGATTACCCAAAAGCAAAGAGACAGGCTTCTACTTCCTTATTATAGAGTTTGTCCTACCATAACACTTTATCACTTGTCCACCACTGTGTACTAGGATTGACTACATTCGCAATTAGTGATAATCAAAGATTCGGCTGTTTCGCCAAACTTTATCAAGAAATTTGATTTGCTACAAATGACTTCATAACAAATCACATTCCATTATATGGAGTGGGCGTAATGACGGGGAACAGTGATTGTGCTGTCATCGTAATTTAACCCCTCCTATGCAACGTTCAACGCTAATCGTGACATCTGAGAGTCACATTCAGCCTATCAGGGACTTACCTTATCCATTTGATCATGGAGAGGCCATTGCGGCCTTCTTGATTGATGAAAATGCGCTAATTTGTGTGCGTGCTGATGTGATTACGTCACTGCTCCCACTCAGCGTGATGACGTAGTGATGTCACACGCCACTGCATGTAAGAATTGGTGCGTTTTCTTCAATGAAGATGGCAGCGATAGCATCTCTGCGATCAAATGGATGAGGTGAGTATGGTTTGTTTTCTTTTTACTGTCATTTTAGGAAAAATTGATTAGTTTCCATGAAGAGACAATAAATTTGCCCTCATGGCGAATTGAATTATTTCCGAATTTGGATTATATTCCACTTTGTTAACTTCAATATGTTCAATACTTCTCGCAATTGTTGCAGGACCCTTATGATCATAAAGGTATCACCTATTCTTTGGATAGGTTTTAAGTTGTTATGGTGGAACAAACCCTTAAGTGTAAAGTTTTCATGCTTAGTCACAGATGCTCCCATGTCAATCCAGCCACTTATCTCTGTAGATCATTATGGACATGGGCAGTCACAGATCAGCATATCCTACTGTACAGTGATTGTCTTTACCCACTGTCCCCATTAAAAAATGCCACATGGGTCAGTTTCATAAACAGCTACCAATATGTATTGGGCATTTAGAGTAGGTTGAAGCCTAAATACTCCAAGAAAACCTTCCCAAAGACATGGAGAGTATGCAAACAGATACAAGGCAAAAATGCTAGCCACTCTACTACCCAGCTATTAATGAAGTCAAAAATGGTGAAAATCCCTTTAAGAGCTGACAACAATTTAAAAAAATTAGAACTTGGACCTGTATATCCTGCATAACTGTGCGCTGTGATTGACAGATGGTTTGGAGGAATGCTCTGACCCTTCATGTATCCATTTTCTCTATTTTGCTTATCTGGTAGCTTTTGTATAGAAGCCTAAATATATCTTATTTAGTATTTCAAATATATTTTATACCTTCATTATAATAATAGTCTGTGCCTTCAGCAAAAACATTCCTAAGCATTTTCAGATCCACATAGGACATTGAGTTAAATATCTGCTGTTATTGATACAAATTGTAAATGCTTAGCGACTAAGTTATTCTTTACTAGATATTTGGTATGAAAATGTAATTTTGTATAGAGAAGTAATGGTGCTGAGTGGATAACAAGATTCAGCCGGCTGCAGTTTGCAGCCCTATACCATATGTCTTTTATAACTGTTGCATTTTTGTGAGGTGGTTCCTAGGGCAATGATGTCGTGTCAGCTATACATCACAGAAATCACTGGTGAGGCAATTCAATCATAGTACATAAATCTTCGGGTTGTGGTTTGGTACTCAACAGGGTAATTTAATGAAAAGGGTACATTAAATCTTTTGCACATGATTTATTGGCTTCATTTTTCTCAATATTTTTTATGCTCCTTATTAAACATTGCTATTGGCCGAATGTGACCTTTAACATTTTTGTAAAATTCAGTTTATTTTGTAACACATCACCCAAGGCCGCTAACAATAATGCTATTTATTGTATTGCTTGGTATTTCAGTGCTGAAAGGGTGAATACTATATTTCGCAGCAAGAGATTTAATTATGCATTTCGGCAAATCATTTGCACTTCCTTAATGCAAGTGATATTCCGCTGCAGGCCAAAAAGGCTTCTCACATCTGCTTGCCACTTAACATCCCCTCCTTCATTTCAAGAATCTTTCTTAATTAAATAAGAGCTTGGAGTTGTCATCTGTGAACTAGTGTCTTTGGAGGGACAAAAATCTTCACACTGTTTTATGTGTTAAGAATTTAGTTTCAGAGAGTTCAGGAAACTTTTTGAAATTGTCCAATATGTATAATATCTCTAAAAATTCTACAATATTAATATATTTAATACGGGATGACATGTAAGTGCTGATCTCGGGGACCATGACCATGGTGAATTGTAACAGCAAACTTACCATTACTTTTTGTATTTATGCTGGTAATACCGTTTTAATTTAAATAAGTGGGCATATTTTGCTGTCTCTGACTTGTGGGCAACTGTACGGGGTGCAGAGTTTGCTGTGGCACCAGGGTCCTAGAATACGAGAGGAGGCAAGTTTTGTTGTTTTTTTTTTGTGTTAAAGAGATGGCATTTTGGAAGAAAGGATAAATGGATGGAAAGATTAATGGATGGAACAAGCAATGAGTGTGCATATTACTGTGCACTGCTGTGCAGAACCAGACACTTTGTGATAACTGCGGCCACTTTTAAAAATTACCATGTGTTGAAAAAAAATAGCAATTTTAATATAACATTTCCATAACATATGAATGGCAACTTCGAGTGGGGCAGTTTACACAAAAACTGATGCAAACTACATAGTGATCGTGGGTCATTGTGCTCATCCTCAGAAGTCCAAGGGGTTTAAACATACACCAATTAGAGGGAATCTGTCAGCATTGTACTGGACTATTATTTGCAGCAATAGATGAGTAGTACTGCAGATAAGGAGTCCAGATTGCCATTTTCTATTTCCTACTGCCCCCCCCACCCCTCATTCCTCTGCTGTCAGTACTCAAAGCTATGCTGAAATACTCAGCCCAGACTGCTATGGTGTGCTAACATAATGGAGACGACTTCTGTGGAAATATATAGCAGTCCTAACAATATATTTCAGTATTTGACACTGGGAGAATGTGTAGTAGGAAAGTAAAAAACAACTTGGACTACTTATCTGCAGTAATACTCATATATTACAGCAGATAATAGTCTAAGATTATGGTGACAGATTCCCTTTAAGCATTGATGGCCTAACCTTAGGTTACACCATCAATGTAGAATCCTTTGAAAAGAAAAAGGAATTCATATTATACACAACATGGGATTCTATCCAAGTTTCTTTACAAAAGTATCAATGAAATACTCACTTGTCTTTAAAGTTTGGAATTCTCAGTTTGGATGTTTGATGAAGTAGAATAAAAATACATTACACATTTCTGTAAAATTAGGCAAGATGCTAGCGTTTGCTCGTTCATCGGCACTATTACACTGCAAGATGATCGCTAATGAGCACTTGCATAAATGCTCGTTAGTGAGTGTGATATCGGCCAGTGTAATACAGCCTTTAGTTTTAGATGGTTCTTCAAACTATGCTGATGCCTGTAATTACATGTCATCGAGCTAATAAATAGGGCGGAGAAGCATAGCTTATGAAAAGAAGTCCTACCTTACATATAGTATTGATATTGCAAAAGACTTCCACCGAATGTGTACAAACATGCCAGAACTGTGGTTTCAACTCCTCAGGCATCTTGCATGGTATTTTATGGTATGTGGGTTGCCCATTACTACAGTCCAATTTGAAGACTGGACAATAATTTTAGATCCGAAAAATAGCCAAACGCAAGATATCTTTTTTGTAATTATAGTATAATTTACTTCTAACTGGACTTCTTTCTGTCTCATTGATGTAATTTGAAGCTCCTGGGCCATGGTGTGAATGCTAAACTTAGGCTAACCACCATTTTAATGCTATGTGATGTGAAGATTTGTATACAGAGCAAAAAAATATCAGATTGCATCAAAGAATTTGCATCAAATATTTAATCTCCTATTTATGCTGTGTAGGAGTGATGCTTGCAATTAGCAAACATCAAACTTGATAATCAAAAGATTCAGGACTGGTGATCAAGGTTGTTGGCATGCAAGTATTCTAATTGAAGATGATGATGAATTTGATCTTGCACACAGCACCATGAGAATAGGGATAGCATTTAAGCAATCCAGATTTTTTATTTATTTTTATAATCTATATTTATTTATGGGGGTTGCATAGTGTTCACATGGTACGATGAGGCACTTCAAAGTCCTACAACTTTGTTTTCATGTTTTTCATGTGTCAAGATTTTTTTCATGTGTCAAGATTTCTGCTTGTAATAGTTGAAAGGCAACCTTTGCTTATTTGCAAAATCTCTTCTTGACATGTAATGGACAAACACACACATACAATATTTAATTTTTATGCAGTGCCTCCACAGGAGAATTTAAAGGGAATGTGTCATCAGAAAATTGCCCATTGTTTAATAAACGTTGTTACGTTTAACATATTTTTTAAGAATTTTAGATGGTTATTTTTAAATTTCAATATCTATATTTAAACCAAAACCATAAAATTCTTAAGCTTTCACACTGGCCAATAATCCAAATAATAGGCTCCACCTCTTGGTCTATACAGATCACTATACTGTAGTTATCTGCTTATCTGTCATTCTAATTCAGCCTATAGTGACATCAGAACTGTGTATAAATTAGGCAGGATCCACCCTTCACAGTAGGTGGTTGTCAAAGCTTATCTATTCTTTCATTGTACAACGTCCTCTGCACAGGTCACAGAACATGCCTAGAAAGCAATAATTTCCCCTCCGGACCATTGTGTCTATGGTCCATGGGGCTGCCCTAAAGGAATTTTCTTAATGCTTTCTAAATTATGTTTAGAACAGCTCAAGCAAGATGGCCGCCCCCATAATCATGTTTAGGAAACAGAATAAAATTTTTTATTATCTGCAATCAGAAAATAAAAACAGATTAGAAAAAAAAGATATGTGTCTCTATCTGGTTTTAACTGGCAGATACAATTTTTGGTGACACATCTACATTAAGCAAATTCATGGACTTCCCATGCACACATTTGACAGGGCATCCACAGTGAGAGATGCTCTATTCCACCACTCTTCACTGTGGTCAATAGCTAAGAGACCTGATGAAGAATTTTAGAATAGTTCTAAACTGGACCACAGAAATAATTTCTTAGGTAGTTTGGATAAAGAGATGTGTATAACTTTACACTTGGGTAAGTCTTATACTACAAGTATTAGAAATGTGAGAAAGAATAATAAATTATTCTCACACATATTAATCTGCAGGGTTTTAGAGTATATTTGGAATGCATGTACAGATTATATTTTTCACCACTTGCATCATATTTTACCCAAGGGCTAAAAATAGGAAAGCTATTTTGATCAGAAATGTATTAGTGAGCTGGTTAAAGTGCATCATTGCATGTATTACTATAATTCTGACACCCGCATAGTTGTGAGGTAGTCTAGAGTTCCTGAGCCTCTTAATCAGCCTATCCTCAAGTTTCTTCATTTGTCTATGGCTACAGAATTTCTATGCATAATAGAACAGAAAAAAATACGCTCAGTATGTGTTCTTCCCACATAAGACGGAATAAGGATATTAGTGTAATGTTGCAGAGTTGATTTATGGGAGTGTGCTTGCTGAGTTTTGTATTTTATTGTGATTAACAAAAATTCTCGTCTCATATCTCTTTTGTAGTACTTATCTATTGCATACTTAAATGCAGTAGCAAATCCTCTCCGTTGCTATAATTCAAGGAACTCAAAGAAAAAAGGCACTATCATTAAGTACATACAGTGAATGAAAAATATTGTTCATTACTACAGAGATTCACTATGGCATCCTGATGTGCAGTCCTTTTTCTCTTCCTGTCTGCTGCTGCTGTCTATGGTCTTTTCCGTACGTTTTAGGCATAAAAAATGTTCTAAATGTAAGACAACTCCAAAACTGTCTTACAGATAGAACTGGCGCTGGATGCACCCAAGATGTGGAGAGGCCTGCGCTATGGGCCTTTATTAGGACCCCCATTCAGACCCCAGTAATGTTAATAAATCCCCCAATCAGACCTGAGATCAGACCTCCATGTGAATGAACCCCAATCAGACCTCATGTCAGACCTCCATAAATCCCCCAATCAGATCTCAGATCCCACCTCCACATGAATGACCCCCAATCAGACCTCCATAGGTCCCCAATCAGACCTCAGATTTTACCTCCATCAGATTTAAAATATAATAATAATGTATCTCTACTTCTTCATAAGCCGCCCCCCCTCCTCCTCACATCCAGTGTTCTTCTTCTTCGTGTGGCGCACTGTGCTGTGACCCAACGCACACAGCGTTAGGTCACAGCATGCCAAAGTCCTCAAGCTATGTGAAGTCACAGCACAGTGAGCAGCTGAGTGCCAGGAAATGATGAGTACAGAGAGGGGGGAGTGCTGCATTTACCATTTCATAGTCCGCCTGTACTAATGAGTGTTTCATTCATGGAAACGCTCATTAGTATTTGCCCCATAAGACGCACTGACATTGCATCTTATAGGGCAAAAAATATGGTAGTTATGCATTCTCACTAAGTGGAACTGGCTAAGGCCAAAGTTGCATATAATAACTGGTGCTTTTTGGAAGCACATTCTAAGAGGTCCAAGCAATAACTATGAAGGGCATGTGACCATGCTGCTGTCTAATGATTTGTCCAAGATAATTGTTACTACACTGTTACTATCAACATTGAGTGGGTACCATATTGACAGTTGAAAAACAAACTACCTATTACTAAAGATAAGTAGAGTAGAGTAGGGTAGAGACGGTACTATGCAGTGGAAAAGTAATTTAAAGGGGTTGTCACACCTTGCTAGTTTCAAGCTTTCAGGGTCTTGATTCCCTGCTTACTGGGGCCAGAGCTGAGCACTAATGAGGTGGTCGGGGCTTGAAGTGACTGCGAATGCACAAGAATATGTGCACATTCGCTCCTATGAAACCCAGCCACCAGAGCAGCCAGCCAGCCAGGCTATCAATAGTGTTTCTGTGTGGCTGTGTGAGAACATTACAGTGGTGGACAGAACTCCTAGAAACAAGCATGACATTTGAGGCTGTTTTAAGGAGAAGATAAGGCTACAGAGGCATAATTGAAAAATGAGTTATATGGAAGAAAAGATCTTAGGACTACAAATAACTGATTAAATGTTGATTACTGAGATGAGACAACCCTTTTAAGGTCTTATGTTATACTGATCCATACTTTGCTTATGTCTACTATGGCCGATAGTACCGCATAAACTTAGGAGCACATAAACATCTTTTTCCTCATAAATATGGAATGCATGCGGGGGGGGGGGGGAAATATTGTGGTAAATTTCAAAGATGTCCTTCCTTGGTTATTGCTTCCAGGCAAGCACAAGGCATTATTTGGGTCAATAAAATGGAAAAATTTAATTTTAGGGACAGCGTAACAGTGTCTGTGGTATGCATGTAAGAACTTATTATTATTATAGTCAATAGATTTTTTTAGGACAAAATATCCTACCATTTTCAGTTAAATATCCTAACATTTTCAGTATTTTGAGATTTTCTTTAACTGTTTCTCTATAAACGTCTTAGTAGCTGACCAGTTTTTTCTTATAGCGCACTTACTGCATGCTAATATTATAGAAAGATCTGTTCTCCTTGAGCGTCTATTGAATTGTTGCCATTCATTGGTTTGTGGAGTTTACACAAAGGTTTCGGAAATTGAAAAAATTCAGTCTCACACGGTTTTATGTGTTTCATGAAGCAAGAAAAAGGGTTTTGTTCACTTTTGTAAATTGCAGCGAAACAGAGAAAAATACAAATTCAATCCATCAGTAAAAGTACTGTAACTGATTTAGAATATCAATTATCCATGACTTAGTGAACTGTCAAGAGACTTGCTCTGGAAAATAAAACCCTAAAAGAAAAGCAATAGCTATGCTCAATTCACATTCTTCCACATTCTTCACAAAATAAATTCTAATTAGCTATATTTTTTCATTGTTTCCAGCACCAAGGAAAAATTGGAGTCAAATTTAATGTTGGAACAGATGACATCTCAATTGAAGAAGTTAATGCTATTATCAATGATGGGAAGTACCACGTAGTACGATTTACAAGAAGTGGGGGTAATGCCACCTTACAGGTTGACAACTTGCCTACAATAGAGCGTTTCCCAGCAGGTAAGGATACTTTATATAACAGGTTGAATTTTGATATCTTCTTCAGTTATTAATTGTAGTATTGAGAGTAAATAAAAAATATTGAAAAAATTATGATAAGTATTGTATTAGTTACTGTAGTAGATAAAAGCAAAGCTAATGTTTTGACTTGTGGATGGGCTACTATACTTTTTGGAACTGCATTTCAAGTTTTTATGGCCCATGGAAAGGATTTGACAAAAGGTATAACTGTACATAATTAGCAAGCACATTTCAAGAACATTGCAAAATATGATGTCTTCTTGTGATCCACAATTCTAAATTTTGTAATTTTTAAGTCTAATACATTTAAGTGTCTATTTGTCTAAGTCTTTATAAAAATAGAAGTGTATTACCTGTTGCTCTGTTCACACTAATAGTAATGGGATCATTCTACAGGTGAAACTGGAAAAATTGGAATATATTTCAGTAATGCAAATTAAAAGGCATTACATTAATGCAGATTAAAATTTTAATCTTGTGAAAAGTTTCAATATTCTAGGCTCAAAGTGTCACACTCTAGTCAACTAATTAATCCATATCACCTTAGCAAAGGGTACCTCAAAATTGTGACTTTGGGGTTTCATAAGGTATAAGCCATAATCATGCAAATTATAACAAATAAAGGCTTGAAATATCTCGCTTTGCATGTAAGGAGTCTATCTCATATGTTAGTTTCACCTTTTAAGTTGCATTACTGAAATAAATGAACTTTGCTTGATACTCTTATTTTCCGAGTTTCTTCTGTAGGTTTCTATCTGACTTTCCATATTTTTTTTAATGGCACAAATCGCTTGGTCTGTAGCACTATTCTTGCTGTCAAAATTACTAGAAACCCGACAGACACAATCTTTGGCTATAGTGTTCTGTAGGATTAGCCGATTTGCATTTTTAGAACACTGTAGCTGCTTTGGCTCCATTGTAAAAAGAAGCCATAATGCTATTGTGAACAGAGTCTAACCTTTTGATAAGACCTTGGTATTTGTACAGATAACATATAATGATTCCCATCTTTGTATGTGCTGTGCTCCTCAAAATACATATAGAGACAATTTATCTGCCAATTGTTTATTCCCAATCTTTTTAGCTTCTATTAGTCCCTTTGTTTCATTTTTCTGCTGGGGTCTACTGTGACCATTTTGTGCAAAAATATAGGTCCATTACTTATTTGAAAACTTTAAACTTATCCACAATTGGACCTTCACTTTTAATATCAATATATACATTTTCCTATAAAATGCCTTAACGAGATTCCAGTTTCCTTTGCAAGAAATAACTCAATAGTAATGTAAAAAAGCCCATCCTCCATTACCACAACCTGCTGCCTTGCCATAGCATGGGGGCAGTTGGAAATGGTGGACACATTGTCTATGAGTTGTCAATTCTTAGCTTCCTTTGGCACCGATTGATATTAACTGCTTATCTGTTCTCCAATACCTTCTGGCTTTAGCAGACATAAGGGGAGAGAGAACATCTCATATGATAAAACTATTTTTACTGGAGAGACATGATTCAATTGTAAAATTAGTCCATGCAATCCTAACAAATGCTATGAAGTTATAGCTAAACTTGAAGGGTAAATTCACATGATTATGTGAGAACAGCGAAAGAGGTATGCCCAAAAGTGATAATTTACGGATTTGTGCACAAAATGTAATGAGTCACATTATAGTCTAATTGTTATATATGATCATTGAATTTGCCACTATGTTATGAAGTTGTATGGAATATTTACATTTAATGAAATGTTTATTTTATGTTCTATACTGAATTTTGCCTATCAATGACAGTTTGTCACCTTATAGATTACTTTATATAGCGTGTTGTGCAATTAAACATTTGTCAACTGCAAAAAAAAAATATATAGTAGCATCTGTGCCAAAGACTTTGCATGAAGAAAATGCTCCTAACCATCTCTGTTTTATAATGGAAGGCATTTAGGGGTTATTATGCCTTGGAGCCACTAAGCATTTTACCACATTTTTTGTGCTACTGTTATGACTGAAGCCTGCTGTCTATCAGCCTTGGGCTGCCATCCTTTTACTCAATCTCTTCAGCCTTAGCTCAATGTTTTATTCTAATGTAATAAATAAGGACGGCATAAAACATAAACTCGGAACTCAGTTAATGTGTGTTGCTGCAATGCTGATCTAGTTACAGTGATGACACACTTGAGCAGTGGCACATTGATGAAGAAGAGTAAAGGGCCCTTTACACTACTGATTGTTTGGGAAGATCATCAATAAAGGTGGGTTCACACTACTGTTATGCCATTCAGTTATAGGTTCCATTTATAACGGAATATAAAGGAATGGCCAGATGGAATGCAAAATGGAAGCCTTTAAGAGGCATTCAGTTTTGCTCCGTCCTAATAGAAGTCTATGGGCAAGCATAACGGATCCGTCTGGTTTCCGCTATGCAGGATGGAAAAAAAAAGTTCTGTCGACTTTGTTTCTGTCCTGCATAACAGAATCCCGACAAATCCATTATGCTTGCCTATAGACTTCTTTTAGGACGGAACAAAATGGAATGTCTCTTAAAGCTTCCATTTTGCATTCCTTCTGTCCATTCCGTTATATTCCGTTATAAACGGAACCTATAATGGAATTGCAAAATGGTCGTGTGAACCCAGAGTTTGTATGAATGCTTATTAGCAGTAATCTGCTAGTGTACAGGTTACCCAATGCAAAGCAAAATGCTTGTTCATCGGGTAATAGAATAGTTTGTGCGGACACCTAAATCATCTTTTGCTGGCAGCAGATTGTGTTGTCTAAACAGGATTCCGCTGCCGGCAAATAATGATTCTGCATGAGGATGAGCCATAACATTAGCCATTGCTCCTCCCCATTCTGTGAAGGAGATGTCTACATTTAAATGCAGCATTCCCCTCCACTGACTATTGTCAGGAAGAAGCGCTTCCTTCCCAACAATCGTGTGCTCCATTGCCGAATATCTGCTTCTATGTGAAATGTTTGGATTCTTGGAAAAACCCTTTAATATTGCTATTTTACAAAACTCTTATGGTATATGGGACTAAATGTTTCTAAAGAAAATATATCTGAATATCATTATTATTAATAATATCATTATTATTATTTACTCAAAAAAGCATATAGAGTGCAACACAAGAACACAATTGATAATCATCTTCATCAGTTGTCGAATTCCAAACAGGGATCTAGAATATGGTGATGTATTGGCTAATAATATGTGAAGATCCCAGCAGTGTGGCTTTTCTGAATCTGACAGAAGATGATTTTGTCAACATTTGGTTGTTTCAAGCTCCTTCCGGGGTCTTTGAGAATGGCACCCAATGTGCTTATCGCTACTGGCACCATAGCTGCTGATTTGTGCTAATCTTTACAGCTCATTTTAAAAATATTGATATTTATACATTTTTTCTTATTGTTTCTTATTAGTCCTGCTGTCGCAGGGTACTGCTATGTCAATGAGGCGCACACTTTTCTTTTCTATGATGGTCAAATGAGGTGTGTTTTGAGCTAGTACTTTGTTAGTTTGAATTAAAAAATCCCAAGTAAAGCCTCATTCACACATTAGTGTTTCACAGACATGCTCTGTATGTGTTCTCCACAGACACATCCCCATTCATTTTAATGTGTGTATTCAGACATCAGTGTTTTAGCATGGTCCGTGGGTCCGTGTTTTTAGCACGGATACATTCTCTATTTTGTCCATGTTCATGGATCACACACGCCCATTATAGTCTATGGGTTCGTGAAAGCAACGGATGCAACACGGATGTTTTTGGTGCTGCTTCTGTGTTTCATAGATCATTGGAAAGAGATTATTTTCAAAATATTTTTCAGCTATGCAGGGTCAGTGAAACACGTATAGAACACGAACAGCAAAAAACGGATACAAGGACCAAACACAGATCCTTCACAGACAGCTTCATAGATGCATCACTGACCGCCTTCTCATCGGTTTGAGCACAGACATGGATGTGTGACTAAGGCTTAAGGATGAGTGAATGCATTTTTTCAAACTGGTTCAGAATTTGTTCTGAACTTCTTAAAAAGTTCAGATTATGACGAACCCAAATGTTTGTGATTCATTTTGGGTGAATTAGATAGAAAGAGAGAGAGCGTCAATGCCCCCTGAGATTTTGGAAAAATATTTGAAAATTAGCATACGTTACATCAGATGGGATGATGTAGAGGCATCAGATAGGCTTAGGAAAGCTAATCTGAATATCTTTTCCAAAAACCTAGAGGAGTATTAATGGGCCTACAATAGCCTGCACACACCTTTATTACACAGATGCTGTCCATAATGGGAGAGAGTGCAATACAGACAATGTGATACATATATATCGCCCAGAAACCAAGAGCATATTTGGGTAGAATCGATTCATAGCTGATGTCTGCATCTACTTTGCACTTGGCATCAGTTTTCGACTTTTAAATATTGGGTTTTCAGGGCATTAATCATAACGGTCTATTTTTGTATGGCCAGGGATAGTCCATTGGTCTCTTTTTTTCAATGTTCCAGATGTCTATCATAGCCAGGTCTTCCTTTGTCCACTTTGCTCTAAATGTTTTTTTAAAGAAATGTCCATGCACTTGCTATGCCAACTTTCAATCCTAATTTTAACTATATTATTCCTGTATTCTTATTTTGTTTGCTGCACTTTTAGCAGCATCTGTTTGTTAACTTCAGTTAGTCCTTACTCTTGGCTGTCTGGGATTTAATCAGCCAATATGTGTTTTTCTTCTTCAAAAGTCTGTTTCGTTTGCAGTAGTCTCTTCCTCCTGGTGTTCTGGGCAGGTACAATCGATCAACATCACTATGTGGGTGTAAACTGTAGTTGATTGCCATCAGTCTTTTCGTTTTTCTGTCCAATGCATCCAACTCTGCTTGTACCCAGTTGATTCCTGCAGTGTATCACATGACAGTATGGCCCAGGTGTTAATGGCTTTGGTGGTGTTCCCACTGTTCAGTTTGCTCCTCAGTATTTTTCTCAATCTTTGGATATATTCCTTGCTGAACATGGTCTTCACTTGCCTGTGCTCCAGCTGCAAGGTATTTGTAGTCCTCAGTTTGGTGATCACTTGTCCATTGGTCATTTCAATTCCTTCACATTCTGTGATTTTACCCTTCTTCAGTGCTAATGTGGCACTCTTATCCAGGCCAAATTCCATGGTAATATCATTATTGAAGGTTTAGACTGTGTTTGGCAGTGACTGGATTTCTGTTTCAGATTTCCTGGAGAGCTTCAATTCATCCAGGCACAACAAGTGTGATATTTGTGCTGATCTTTAAAAAGAACACCGGAGAGCTCCATATCAAGCATGTAAAAGCAATGTTTAGACACACCCTTTGACAGGCACTCACTCACTTGGAATCATGTGGATATACAAATTTATTCCTAAAATAAAATTAAACAATAAAAAACAATTAAAATATATTGACATAAATCAGTGGTTCTAAGGGAGATTTCCAATCTATAAGTAGGGCTGTATATTACAACAAATAAGATGTCCACCTGTAATCAGATAAAAAATAAAAAGTATCTATGTGCCCATTAAATCCATGAGAGTATTTACAGTATTTTAAAAAACACTCAATAAAGGTATGCGGCCAATCCACTGGAATGTTTGTGTAGTCACTCTAACGAGGAAATCGGATTCAATTCAGGGTTCCTCACTACATAGGTAATAATTTACATTGAACTTGGAATAACATTTGTGTTCAGCTGGAATATAGTTTTGAAAGAAAGCATGCATGCAAATCTGCTTAGTTATATATCTAGATATTCACTTCACATGTAGATCGAAATAGAGGCTCAAGATTGAGTACAGCTTTATCAGCCCACTTTTGTTATAGCAAAGTAACCCATCTCATCGTCAATGGATAATTGTTGGCAGTCACTTCTAATTGTCGGCAGTTCTGAAGTCTCATGTGCGGAGTGGAGTCTTGTGCCTTGGTGTGGTGTCCCTCGTAGTCTCCGGCACTAGTGTGACTTACCTCTGCTATTTCTTTTCATTCGGAGTGCCGCAACTGTAGAATTCTGCCCACATCCTGTGCACTATGGCTCCAAGACTCGGCGTCCCACGTCGATGAGAAATAAGGTGGGTATTCCTCGTATGATAACCCTGCTTCCCACGTAATAAGGAGTCAATATAGCGCTACAAATGTGTTAGAGGTGGACAATAAGTAAAAATATTTTTCATTAGACCTTCCAGGTAACAGCCTCAATCAGATTTCCAATGTTAATAAGACCCCAATATGACCGCAGCTCAGACCCACAATCAGACCTCAGCTCAGACCCCAATGTGAATGACCCCCAATCAGACCATAGCTAATAGCCCCATTAAAAATAAGACCCCCCATTCAGCCCCCCATGCCTCAGATCAGCCCCCTGCCATCAATCAGCCCCCAGCCATCAGCCATAAGTCATTCCCCCAGCCATATGCCTCATGTCAGCCCCCAACTATCAGCCTCATATCAGCCCCCAGCCTTCGAGCAAATAAAATTATAAAAATCAACTTACATCTCCTGCTCTGGCTATCCCTCCTCATCTCCAGTGCCTCATATGCAGTGTCTTTTACCTGCCGCGGCTCTGCTGTGACCCGACGTACATAGCGTGAGGTTACAGAGCGCCCTCATGCTGTGCGCAGCCACAGCACAGCTAACAGCCTAGAACAAGGAAGCGGTAATTACAAAGCCTTCACTGCCTCCCAGTCCTCCGTTACTAATGAATGCTCATTAGTATTCGCCCCATAAGACGCAGGGACAATTTTTCGCCACTTTGGGAGGGGGGGGGGAGTACGTTTTGTGGGGCAAAAAATATGGTATATGTGTTGCTATCTGGTTTTAAGCAACAACAAAAAAATGACACATTCCTTTAAAAAAATAATATAAACAACTTTAGAAAAGTTTACAGAATACATAGAGTAGAAAATTGTTGCCATACTCTCTGAAAGGGGCAAAATATCCCTTTAGATAAACATTTGTGTTTTCTGCAGATATAAATTGTTAGTAAAATAATGAATAAACTAGACAAACAAGTTATTTGTCTCTCAGAAGATAAGAACATCTTCATTTAGACCTGAATACTTCTACATTTCAAGTATCCATGGAAACTGCCATTGGTACAAAATAATTCCAAATCTTAGGCCAAACATCAAATCGCATATGTCTAAAACCAAAATGTTACATAATTCATGTGTCTAAATTACATGCAGTGTATGTAGGGTACTAACAGCCTTTTGAGCCATCACTAATCCAAATGATACATTTTAAGCACCATACATATTAACATAGTATGGCTTGCCACTAATTATTTTTGGATCTCTGAGAACTTTTAGAATGAAATTGTATAGCAATGACACATAGCGTAAATGTGTAATAGCTTTTAATCCTGTACACTTGTGCTGAAGTTCTTCACCCACTATGTTGTGAGGGCTCAGCACGTTGTTAAGGAATCATAATGTTTTCTCCGTCAGTAACTGCATCTCTTAACCAAGTCTTAATAAGTTTAAAAAAAGGACCTACTTAAAGTACCGTACATTTACAATTTTTTCTGCTTAGGTCTTTAGATGTTTTCATTAGACTTTTTTTTTTCCTCTGTAAATATAATTTTAACACTCTGTATATGATTTGTATTTATTGTTTTAAACAGAAATGTACAGGGAACTTTATAAACATTTTTAAAACAGGCATATTTTAATAAACTTAGCTATAGAATGTTTTATTGTTGTTATTGTATAAAATCAATATTTTTTTCCCCCAACATAAGTTTAAAATACAAATCATTACTAAATTGGTGAACGAGAGACACATTAGATACCTTATTTGATCAGGTAGTCAAATTAGAAAATACCTATTCAGTCAGGTCATTAAACAAAGCCTCCAGTTATCAAAGGATGCTTTTCCTAACAACTTATTCCAGTTCTTAACTACTTTCCGCATTTGAATTAGTGACTTTCCCTACTGAGTCAAAGGGACTTTTTAAGCCAATGCTAGGATATTGTTTCTTGTTTCATTTATAATTAGCTCTAAAGGCATTTTAAATCTATCGCACAATGGACTAAATCATTTGACACCAAGCACAATCCCATTAGCACACAAGAGGTGAACACAAACACTGATAAAACACTGTCAATATCCACAGTTGCCTTGTTACTGGCATACTAATGAGATTCATGCATTCATGGTTGATTAATGTTTGGTTTTATGGCAATCAAACTGTTTACTTTCAATATGGGATCTTGAAATATAAAAATAATTTGTTTCTTGATGATAAAGGCTAGTTTCACTCTGCTGGACTCCATTATAGCCATTGAGTTCCAGGGGAAGGATAATAGCATCCGGCAATGCCGAATCTGGAGAACTCAGGCAGACTATTCTATGCTGGACCAGCCTGCCATAATCCTCCATATCCGGTATTCCCAGATACTAGCACCCAACCACCGAACCCCATTACCTATAATGGGGACTAGCATAGATCGTCCACTACCAACATTGTCGGTATAAAAGTTGCCTAAAACTAGTCATTGTGTCACAGAAAATCATCCAGCATTTTTTTTATTAGATATCCCCCACAAAAGATAAGGGAAGCTATGCTTACAATGATCAGAAGACCATCACACCACATTGTATATAATTAGGGGCTTCCTTAGCGAGACTTTTTAACTGGAATTATAGGGATGATAACTAGTGTTGGGCGAGCATGCTCAACCGAACACTCTTTTCACTTTAGCATCGCAATACTCGGCACATCGCGGTGTTCGGTCGAACACCACCTGTGCTCGAGCTTGATGCTCGAGTCTCCTCCCCGCTCGTTTGTTGCCTGCTACGCAGCCAATAAACATGCAGGGAAGTAGTGCCACTCACTGTAATGTCAGAGCCATGCTGGTTACTGGCGTTACAGTGATTGGCTTTCCGGAATGCGTCATTGCACCCGATGACACGTGGTGCAGCTCAGACTTAGTCAGGGTGAGCTGCAGCAGAATGAACAGATAGTGTAGGGAGAGGGTTTTTTTTAGGGAGTTTTGAGTGTGGAAAGATGTTAGGTTTTAGAGGACTATTGTTTTATCTGGCTGCAAAATATATTAGCACAACATGCGCTAAATTGCATGCAATTGTTTGGCTGCTGGCGACAGCAGCAACATTGCCTGTGCTACTGTACATCTTCCATATAAAGTTAGCCGCTGGTGACAGCAGTGACATTACCCGCGCTATATCTGCTGTATTAGGTTTGAGCATCCTAAATATCTGTGAAATTCAGTTTAATTTATTTGCGCATACACTTACAAAACCTGCGCTACTGTACATGTGACATACTTGCAAGCATATATACCATTTAATATACTCAAGGCGAGCAGTAAGGGACGGGGAAGTGGTTGTGATGTTGATGGTGCACACAGAGGCTGTTGCCCTGGGTGCTGTGAAACTATGCCTCCTGCCAGAGCACAAGAAACACACTCATCCTCAATACCTAGCTTCATGTCCCAGTTTGCAGGGTGGCGCAGGACACCACTCTCGGAGTCACACCAGTGTGATCAGGTGGTCGGTTGTATTGCAGCAGATAATGTTTCCAGTCGTTTAAACACCACCCTGTCTACCAAAAAGTCCAGTCTCAGTAACCAAGAGTCTGGTCAACAGAATTCTCACCCTTATCATCCTTCCTCCCACCATAGAGAGTCTTGGCAAACAAGTGATCCCACACTCGGATATTCTGAGGAGCTTTTCTCGGCGCCATTCCTTGATTTGGGCCTCTTGCCAAGCCTGCTTGAAGAGGGACATGAGGAGATCTTGTGCACTGATTCCCAAAATCTTGTGAATCCACAGTCAGAAGATGATGGTGGGTAATGGCAATTAGTGTTTAACAAGGTGGATGATGATGATGAGACACAGTTTCCAATAAGTCAAAGGCATTTAGTCTTAAGAGGTTGATGATAAGGATGAGACACAGTTGTCAATAAGTGAGGTTCTTGTTAGGTCAACAAGTCAGGAGAATGATCATAGTGAGGAAGTGGAAGAGGAGGTGGTGGACGATAAAATCACTGACACAACCTGGGAAGTAGCAAACCGAGTGAGGACAGCATTACAGAGGGGAAGGGATCCGCAGCACTGCAACAGGCTGGAAGAGGCAGTGGAGTGGCAAAAAGAAGAAGCCAGGCCACACCAAACAGGCCCGCAATTGTTCCCAGGAGCACCCCCTTGCGGGAATCTCCCTTGCCAAGGGGTAGGTTTTCTGCAGTCTGGTGTTTTTTTGAGGAAAGTGCGGACAATAAAAGAATTGCAATTTGTGTCCCAGTGCAGAGTACATATGTCCTTATCACAGGCCTTTGAACGAAAGCGCAAATGCCCATCCATCCACCGACAGGCAATGGCACTAAATGCGCACCTTTCCAAATTGCTAGCCCTGGAAATTTTGTTGTTTAGGCTTGTGGACACTGAGGCTTTCAGCAGCATGATGGCAGTGGTGGTCCCTCGTTACTCATTCCCCAGCCGCCACTATTTTTCCCAATGTGCCATTCCCGTCTTACACCAGATTTTGGCCAGGGATGTTAAATTGTGGAGGCCGGGAGCTAATCGTACCCTAGGATGGCACAGGTGCTATCGACGCCAAGGATTGCTGGCCCTACTTCCAGCAGCATTTCTGTCACACCCTACATAAGTGGCTGCAACCCTCCCGTCTCCTCCTCCACCTCCTACCTCACTTCCACCTCTGAATTATCATCTTGCAGCATCAGTCAGCCATTAGTCAGTAGCAGGAAGCAGTGTAGCACTGCAGTGGGGAAGCGGCAACAGGTCGTGTTGAAACTAATTTGCTTAGGTGACAAACTGCACACTGCTGCAGAGCTGTGGCTCTCCCCACTCAACTTAGAACCAGGCATGGTTGTGTCTGATAATGGCCGTTAATTGGTGGCAGCTTTGGAGTTCAACAAGCTCACACACATCCCATGCCTAGACCGCGTGTTCAACTTAGTGGTTCAGCGGTTTCTTAAAACCCACCCCACTTTGCCTGAGCTACTGGTGAAGGTGTGCCGAGTGTGTTCCCATTTCCGAAAGTCATCTACAGCTGCCTCCGGTCTGACAACACTGCATCCGTGCTTGCAATTGCCAGCTCACCGACTGTGGTGCTACATGAGCACTTGCTGGAACTCCACGTTCCACATGTTGGCCAGGCTTTGTGAGCAGCAGAGGGCAGTGGTGGAATTCCAGCTGCAACATAGTCATCACCTTTTCAGTCAGCTTCCGCTCTTTACAAGCACTGAGTGAGCTTGGATGTCTGACCTTCCACTTCTGTGTTTACTGCAACACTCGCTGCTCACAATGAAGGCGGATGCTTTGCATGTGGACGAGATCGAAATGGGAGAAGACAGTACACAGGGTGATAGCTAGACCACTCTCAGTTCGTCTTCTCAGTGCAAATTGGATAATGATGATGATGAGGAGGAGCTGGAGACGGTTGCCTCTGCTACAGAGGGTAGTACCCATAGCAGGTTTATTCCATCTGTTCAGCGTGGATGGGAAGAAGAGGATGAGGAGACTGAGAGTCATCCTCCTGATGAGGACAGCAAAGTCTTGTCTGTTGGGACTCTGGCATACATGGCTGACTTTATGTTAGGCTGCCTTTCCTGTGACCCTCGCGCTGTACTCATTTTGGCCAACACTGATTACTGGTTGTTTTTCCTTCTTAACCCCCGCTACAAAGAGAACTTCTCATCTCTTCTTTTGGTGGAGAGGACTAGCAAAATGGTGCTATACCATAAGGCCCTAGTGAAAATTGCTCCAAAAATTTCGAGCTGACAACGCTGGCAGCAGAGTACGTAGTTCATTGAGCAACCAAGGAGGGTAGACGAGGGGAACACACAGTAGTTCTAACAGAGGCAAGGCAACACTCTTCAAGGCCTGGGACAGTTTCATGACACCACACCAACACCCTCACCCTGATGCGTGGCCTAGTGTCACAAGGAGGGAAGAGTTTTGGAAGATGATGAAGGAGTACGTAGCAGACCGTGTCAGTGTCTTCAGTGATCCCTCTGTGCCTTACAACTATTGGGTGTCCAAGCTGGACACGTGGCACGAACTGGCACTCTATGCCTTGGAGGTGCTGGCCTGCCCTGCTGCCAGCGTTTTGTCAGAGCGGGTATTTAGTGCTTAATAACTGATAAGTGCATCCGCCTGTCAACTGAAAATGCTGACAGGTTGACTCTTATCAAAATGAACAAGACCTGGATTGCCCCTGACTTCTCTACTCCATCAGAGGAAAGCGGCTGAACAAAAAGGCACTTTAAATGTGGCTTTTATGGTGTATTGAATACACTGTATTCCCATGCACCCCTTCCAACACAAAAAAGGGTATATGTTTCAATCTTCATTTTATTCTCCTCCTCCTCCTCCATCATATCAACATGGTTATTAGGTTGCCCTCACTCCTAATGTTTTCGAGGGTCAGCTCAGCAGCAGGCCCATGTTCCTAATGTTTTAGAGGGTCATCTCAGCAGCAGACCCTCACCCCTAATGTTTTAGAGGGTCACCAGCAGGCCCTCGCCCATAATATAGTAGAAGGTTAGATCAGCAGCATACACTCACCCCTAATGTTTTACATGGTAAAATACGCAGCAGGCCCTCACACCTATTTTTTTACATGGTCAGCTCAGCAGCAGACCCTCAGCCCTAATTCTTTAGATGGTCAGATAAGCAGCAGGCCCTCGCCCCTAATGTTTTAGAGGGTCAGCTCAGAAGCAGATCCTCACCCCTAATTTTGTAGATGTTCAGATAAGCAACAGGCCATTGCCCCCAATATTTTAGAAGGTTATCAGCAGACCCTTGCTACTAATGTTTTTGGGGGTCACCAGCAGGCCTTCAATCATAATTTTTCAAGGGTGTGTATGATTACCTCTTTTATGTGTAATAAAGGGTGTATTGGAGTGCCGGTTCCTTGTAATTTTTGTCAGCCCTTTCACTTAGTGCATAGGCTTTATGAGTGTAGGATCCCACTACCTGAACAATTGTACCACAATGTTAATGAGGCTCTACTTTATGTGATATACAGGTTGTATCGGAGTGACTCTTCCTTGTAATTTTTCGCAGCACTTGTGCATTATATACATGTAAATATATAGGAAAGAATATTTTATTTTCGGTTTGGTGCGTATTATTATTGTCAGTCTGTAAAAGTAGCATACTACTCGGACAACATTGTTCCCAGCAGCAACCTGGGAGTCCAAGATGCATCCAGACATCCTCCCCATGCTGTTCCCGAACCATTTCAGTTGTGTTTCCATCAATTTCTGACCTTTTCATATGAACCAGACACCCTCTTCAGAGCAGGGGTGCCTGGTTTAATGCTTAGGTTCTCCCATTGACTTCCATTGTGCTTGGGTGCTTTGTAGAGCACCCGAGCATCCCAACGTGTTCTACTCGAGCGCCTGAGCACTTTGGTGCTCGATCAACACTAATGCTTACATAATTTTTGGGGGAGGTATAATTTTTTTTGCTTTATAACACACCTAACCATAAGGCAGAAAATAAGAAAAACAAATGTATACCTCAGATAAGACCCTCAATCTTTATTAGACCCCCAAATTAGACCTCCAATCTTCATCAGATCTCAGGTCAGACATCCCAGTTTCATAAGACCTTAGATCAGACATAAAATAAATAAAGGTACTTTTCTCTCCTGATCCGATTATGCATGCTCTTCCTGTTGCACTGCACTGTGACATAACATTGCACAGCATCAGGTCATAGTGTGCACTTATGTGTATTACATCCTGACATTGTACATAGGACACAGCGCAGCACCAGCAAATTACCAGTGTGTGGTGAGTAAACCAGCACCAGGAGCGGTATACTCACCATGTCTCATATTGGAATCACTCATTAGTATTCACTTCATAAGTTGCACTGCCATTTTCCCCCCACTTTGAGCAAAAAATATGATAATTGTTTTTAAAAGGGAAGGGGGGGGGCTCACAAAACGGTTAAAAAGGAGATGGAATCAGATCAATGTGGAATCAGCAGCACCTGGGGATCAGTGGATGTGAGCAATGCTTATTTAATATTTTTTACGCTCTATGATCTCGCTCTTTCTGTATCTTCCTGGAGAGACCCCTTAAGTGAATCAGTATTTTAGGAAACAGACTTGAGTTTTCTAACGTAAAGATATTCTTTAATGGGATACAACATCCAGTTATTGCTTTGTTTGTTTCATTCAATATTTCATATTGTTTTCCAAGGGATATTAATAATTGTAGAATGAGATAACAGCAGAGATCTTCACTTGCTTCACTGAGGTTAACGGCGTCTTTAGTTTTGCATGAATTTCCCTTCATCCTCCATTTAATGATGATGAATATTTGTGATTTGAGTAATGCCACACCATCTTCCACATCATTTGTTCTGATGAATACACATCATAGGAAAACCTACAGTATGTCATTTTAATTGCTTCTATTAGATGTCACCATGTACTGTACAATCAGCAGTTTTGTTGTAGACCATTACTTCTTATCTGTTGTCTCTAAATAACATCTGTCTAAAATACAGAAGACCTATGTTTGGAGTCCGTTTTATTTATTAATTTCAAGAATTTTGCAAGCAGAGAATAATGGTAATTTACAGAGAATATAAGAGTGTGGATCTGGCAGAATTGTGGGGATTAAGCTAAAAAGGGGTGCAAAACTTTTAATAGAAGGAACCGGGATACAAGTACATTAATCATAACTCATATCTTAACTGTTAACTAAAATCCTAAATAGCCATGTGGATGTCCTTATATCTCCTGGGTTAACCATACACATGAGGTGCCTATTTGCCAAAAAAGCTATCTCACCTGACTGACCAACTCACATTCATGTTTGGCTCAGATGAGTGGTTGTGAAAAGTAATTACTTTTCTACAGAAACATCCACACGATAGGCAATAACTATTAGATAGGTTGAGGCCATACTGCTGAGACCTCAACCGATCATGAAAACCCATACCAATCAGCGCCTCTGGAAAATTAACTGAGTGACAGGTTGGGTATTTGCCCTGCCACCTAAGTTAATCTTTACAGGAGCTCCAGAGACAGCAGGGCACAACACTTATCTATTCCTGGAATTCCTATACAGATCAATGGCAATTTAAATAGTTGACCTGTTGCTCCATTTATTTCAGAACATTCATCCCTATGGGAGTTTTATAAACAGCTGAGTAAAGCGCTTAGCTATTTCTGGAATTCTCATACAGATAAATGCAGTAGCAATTTGCATGCACGACCTGCCTCTCTGTTCAAAATACTCATCTCATCTACTTTCTGGCGCAGAGGCAGTTCACTCCTCTCTTGATTGAAAAAATTACCTGCCGAAGGACCTGCGCTGAACGTGAAGATGTCACCATGTGCTCCAAGCATAATCACGTGGTGGCAGTGAAGTCACCACATGATCACACTGGGAGCACGCGGTGACTTCATCAGGCTCTGTGCAGGTCCTTTTCAGGTCTTATTCAATCAAGAGAGGAGCAGACTGCCTTTGCACCAGAAAGTGGATGAGATGAGTGATTCTATTTTTAACTCAAAAGTCCATATTATTATAGTGTATTACCATTTTTAACAGACGTTAGATGAGTAAACTTCTGTAAAGCAGCCGTTAAAAACTGTTTATTAGGCTGAGTGGAGTTTTAACATAGCGATTTGTGACAAATTAATATCACATTTCAATTTTCAAACTTCGGTGAAGCTGACAATTTGAATTTTTCAAAACTTCGGTCATCTCCAGTCTCTACCACTGATGATCAGGCGATTATCAGGAAGGATTAATATCTTTCTGACAATTGTGTGCTCCATCGGGCTATGTAAAGATTCCTTTACACAAAGTAACCAATTCATGTTGACATATACAGTATTTGGTTTGTTATCAGGCTAAGCATTGAGAAATAGGGCTTCTTTTCCATTCTATCACTGCTATTGATAACGTTCCATTTACACAGAATGCACATCCAGTCAATGTTGTTTGTCTTACAAAATGGTATTGATTTTCAGATCTGACAACATGTCATTTGCAACTGTGAATTGTTTACTCTTGTCTCATTCCTGATCGCCTTACTCAATACTTTGTGATGCATGAAAATCTTTTAAATAGACTACAATACATCAGGGAGCATTTTTTAGTTTGTTTTTATAGATATTTTTTTTTTCCCACCAAGAAATTTATGTTCTGTGGAATCCAAAACTAAAGTATTATAATTCACCAGGATAAAATATGACAAGATGGTAAAGATTGTATAGTATAAAAAAAAAGAAAAACATAGCATCATGTACGCACCATCAATGGTCGCAACTAAAATGGGTTAATGCACTTCCACTTACTCAGTCTATCGTGCATCTTGAACTTAAGCTGCAAACTGAGGATAAATCATACCACAAAACAATCCATGGAGCCCAGAAGCACACTGCCACCTACTAAATTCTGGGCCTGGTATAAACACACACTCAACTGTCCAGCAGTCACTATGGATTATTTCAGAGCATACAAGGACCAACAGTTTTTTAAGCTTACCAATGTTAGAAAAGAAAAGAAAAGAAAGAAAAAGTAAAATTATGTGTAATGCAAACTAAAAGAGAAAAAAACATGAAAGAAGGATCAAACACTTACAAGTTTTCAGCTTTCTTGAGGGTAGGAGAAACAAGAGAACATAACTCTTAGCCAACCCTCCATATTTAGTAGTTCCTTTATATTCTAATCTCAGATTTCTAAACTGCTCAGCAACTTAATAGGCAAAAAAGTTTGTTTTTTTACTGCACAGTGGATAATAAAGAGAAGCATCATCACTACTAATTGGTTTTCCTTTAATTCCCCTACTATATGAGCTGGGGCATGTTTAGTTTAGATAAACATACTGTATGGGTATTTGCCAATTTTTTTGAGCCTATACAAAATAGGCTTAGATGTCAACTCTTGCAATTTGATCTGGCCAAGAGATAAACCCCTCAGCTTTGGTTCATGCAACCACTGTGGCTCAACCTATAATAAAGTGATTTTATAGTTCAAAAAGTCTTTAAAAAATTAAAGTGTGGGAAAGGGAAGCTCTGATGATCACCACAAAAATAGATCAATACCTGGGAAACAATTTTGGACCTAGTTAGACACATTTAAAAAAAATGGAATTTCAGGGCAGTCACTTAAAATTCTCCATAATCTTTTTTTTATGGATATATATTCAGTATTAGTGAGAAATTACTGCCACAATAGAGAAGTTTTAGCTATAAAACACAGTTCTATCAATAACCAAAATTTCATGTATAAATGGCAACATCCAAAAATGTGCAGCAAAATAGTGACAATATGGTGCAAAATGTCCTAAGATCTGGCAACCCATGAAAATAGAGTTTCCTTGCTCAATATGGAATCAGTATCAGCCATGGTAAAAGGTCAGGCAATGTCATTGACTTTTCATGTGGACGGCTTGAAATAGTTCTGCAATCCTAAAGCACCCATCTGCTGTCATTTCCCTGAGCATCTGTTTCTGTTATTTAGAGTATCTGGCATACCTTGCCAAAAGCATTCAAAGAAAGTATGTGCAAGTTAATGCAGCACCATTGCAGGAAGATAACTGTTTTACAGTAAAATATCTCAAGGCAAGAATACACAAATTGAAATGCCACTTCCTGGCTTAGCAAAAAAATAAAATAAAAATTCCCTTGGCTGTAGGCTACTGCTGGCACTGCTCCTTTGATACAAAACAGATTTTATTTATCTCTGAAATGCCATTATTTATTACCACATGTGCCTATGGTGTTTTGTTTGCAAGACCTCTTCCAGACAGCGACCTCCCCTTTGTTTTTCCTGTTATAACTAACCACGCATAACGTTCTAGAATATGACATGACAACAGATGTGAAAACAGCTGAATTGTTTTTCATCCTGGATGAAACATTTCAAGCTACTGGGTGCATTCAAAGCATTAAAGAGAAAAGACAAAATAGGCTAAAAAGTTAACGAAATGTTTAACAAAAGGCATTACAAAATATATAAAAGGTATCCTATAATTTCTTTAGGCTTAATTTTTTAAAGGGTTGCCATACACTTTCAAGAGCGGTTTGCCAAATTGCTATCCTCCCCAGTTCCCCATAGACATGCAAAGTGGGATTAGCTAAATTAACATATGTTCTGAATCTGGAGAGGGAAGACTTATCTCCCCTAAAAGCAAAAGGTTTGGGCATGTAAAATTCAAAATGCCTTATTGTTCTTTCCACCGTCATCTATTGGGGGAGAGTTGAGACAACCCCATACACCTCTATGAGTTGACCTGCAGATTCAGCTCATGGACAGCTTAAGAAACTAAACTAAAGGGCACCCATATTAAATTTGCATATATAAGATCTACTAAAGTCAATCTTGAAAGCAACCAACCAACCCAGTCTTGTTTCTTTTTCACTTTGTGTTTTGGAAAATGGAGTTTATCAGATTTTCTGAATTAGTAGATGCTGAATTAAAGGGGTTATACCATGCTGCTATAAACTGATGCCCTACCCATAAAAAAGTTGATTAGCATCTGATCCAGTGTGCCCATATTTGCCGAAATATTGGCAAAAAATGGTGCATCTACTATGCCAGACCCCCATGTCAAGGAAAATGGAAAAAAGTGTAGAAACCCTAGTTCCACTGTTTTGAAATTTTTTGGGTACACAGAGTGTGTTTTCAGGAGAATTGCCACAGCAGTTATAATGCTATTTATTTTTTTATTTTTTAACCAAAGCCACGGAAGAAATATAAATCCCGTCTTTATGATCCCTAATCTTTTAAATTCTTAGCTACTCCTGGTTTTAGCTAAAAAAAAAACAGACAAAAAATATATTTTTGTCAATTTAGGAATATATTCAGTAAAACACTTATGGTAAGTTGCCAGATTTACTCCATTTCTTACATTTTTTTGATCCTTCCAAAACTCTTGAATGGTTTCAAACAGTGAATAAAAATAATAATTAAAAAATATTTTGAAAATGTATTAAAATATTGAATGCATATATACGAAACATGGTAATTGGTTAACCATGCTTTCAAATTTTTTTTAGAGCCTTGTTAATTTGTAAAATTACAAATAGAAGAGGGAGGTGTACCAATGGGAATTTAGTCTAAAAGCTGGGCACAATGCTTCTATTATGTCATTGTTCCTAGCTGTAATGCAGGTATTATTTGTGACAAACCTTGTGAAAGCTATCTACCAATGTGAAATGAAGATTGCTCAGCTTGTTAGCTTACTACATTCCCAAGCTACAATCCATGATCACTGTCAATTCCTCATTGGTTTTTCAGAATACTGAAGACTTTACCGTCTTAACAGAAGTCAAAGACAAGATAAAAATCTCAAAAGGGAATTATTGTCCTCAGCTTTTCAAAAAATCTAATGCTTCAAATTCAAATGCTGGCGAAAATTCCATGTGGAATAGTGACCATCACTGTGATAACATGTTTAATAATAATAGGACTTTGAATGCAACAAAAGGCACACACACAATCTTTTCTTTCCCAGAGTACATTACCAAACACATTTCTTGTCCATTTTATTACGATTATATTTAGAGATGAGTGAATCGAAGCTGATAAAGTCAAATTTGTCATGAATTGCAAGAAAAATTAGATTCTGAATGAATGCAAATTTCCTCTCGCTTCGTGGTAACAAATCACAATTTTTCCTAACATGGCGGCTATAATGGCAGCTAAAATGTGTGAGTACATGGGGCAAGGAACTCTGGGAAGGAGGGATGACCCAAAATGCCATGCATGCAGCCAATCAGCAGCCAGCCCGGTGATGTCACAGCCCTATTAATAAGGGGATCATCTTAGATTCTGCCATTCACCATCTATTCTAAATATATAATAATTTGTGTAAATATATATGGCTAAAAACATATATATATATATATATATATATATATGTGTAAATTAAGTTTAGACTTTCTGAATAAGTTTGTGACAGGATTTGAACTCACAGTTTTTGCATCACAGCACAGAACTTTAACCACTACACTATATAGCTTCATAGCCAATCACTAAAAATTTAATATGAGACTTCTACTGCATAGGTCTCAGTAGAAGTACAGTACAGTAGAAGTATCATTTTTCTTATTTGTGTTTTTTTTAAGTAACTGACTATGCAGCTATTATAGATGAGTGGTTAAGTGCCTTGCTTCTAATACATAAGGTTGTGAGTTTGAATCCCGGCAGAAACTTTTCTGAAATACAGGCTAAATTGGATTCAAATACACTGGGGTGTCCCCAAGCACTGACTCCATATATGAACATAGCTATATATGGAGTCAGAGCAGGGACTCATAAGCCTGGGTTCTCTCGTTGACCTCCATTGTGCTCAGGTGCTTGGTAGAACACACGAGCATTGTGAAGTGTTCTACTCGAGCACCCGAGCACTTTGGTGCTCACTCAACACTAGTGGCCATGCATTTATGATTGCTTGGCTATTTTCAGAATACCCATAATGGTGAAGGAAGAAGTGGCTGTCCATGTTTGGTGTGTTGTCCACTCATTGCTATGGGAATTCTGAAAACCGCAGAGAACACAGTGCTCTCCTTCAATTTGGAGACCCCATTCTGGAGATAGGAGCAGGTCTGAAAGGTGAGACCCACACCTATCTGACACTGATAGCATATCCTAGCTACATGCCATCAATGTCTGAGATGGGAATACCTCTTTAAGGGCATTAGAAAACAAAGCGTTGAGTTTTTTTTTTAACAAACAAGCCAGAGCTGCCAGTGTCATCTAGCGTTCATGTTTTTCTTTTGGTTTAGTTAGGACTGTTGGTGGCCTGCACAACGATGCACATATCCATATATGTGGTCTCTGTTAAAGGCAAAAAAGTGAGATAACACCTGGAATATGGCAAATTTACTGTCTGTGACACTTGAAATGTCGCAAAAAAGTTGCATGCTATGCCAGGCAGCCCCTGGTGTATTTTGTAAGGCTAAGTCATATAACATGGTGCATTGCACCAAATACATGAAAATTGCACAGTTTCCTAAACGTGATATGAAAATTTTCTCAAATGATAAATGACCCCCTATATATATATTTTTTTTTTCATTAACTTATATAGCACTGACATATCCTATATGATTAGGACAAGTATATTTACAATAAGTATATTCGTTTCAAAGGTACTGTGTATAGATAGAAGGTCTACAACTGAATGATGGTGAATGTATTTTTACATCCCTGTTACTTTTATTACAATTCTTGCAAATACATATGAAGATGCTTATAGCACCAGATTCAGTGCATGCTAATTATCATTACTACATTATTTATTTCAGTGACATACATGATACACTGTTATATTGCACATTATTGCTAGGGATGAGCGATCTTCATATTTTGAAGTTCGAGTTCATGCTTGGGTTGTGTTATACACTGATTCGCATTATGAATTCCGTTACCATGGACCATAATGCAATTCCATGACGGAATGCATAACAGAATGCCTTTAGAGGTCTATGGCCAGAATAACGGATCTGTCCGGCTTTTGTTATGCCGGAAACCTCTCCTGCATAACGGAAACCGTACGAATCCCTTATGCAGGTCATAGACTTTTATTATGATGAATGAATAGCTGAATGCCTCTAAAGGCATTCCGTTATGCATTCCATCATGGAACTGCGTTATGGTCCGTGGTAACGGAATCCATAACGCAATTCAGCATATACCATAACCCAAACACAAACTTCAAAATATTAAGTTCACTCATTCCTAATTATTGCCTAAGAGCTTACCAATACAGTAGATGTATCTTATATGTATGGCTGTAAAATATTGGGTTGATGAAAAAAATATATTTTTTTTATTCTTATGTCAATCACGTTTTGTCTTGTTTTTTTTATATGCAACCATTTTGTGAACATTAGTCGATTGTATTTTAGTGGAGGAGTGTAATACATTTTTAAATGAAAGAAATCAACTGTTGGAGAACCCAGAGAATCCACAATCTTCTTTTCTGACCTTCCAATAATAAGCTATGATAAAGTTGATTGACTGCTTTTGTCAGTCATACAAAAAGATTCTATCTGACAGTTTGACCTTTTTTTGCCTTTTGTGGCATTTCTGTAGCACTGCATGTTATTAGTTTACTTTAAAGGGAAGTGTCTTGAAGCAACTAAATAACTGTAAGATTGATAATGTATCTCCGGTAGGGACACACATATTGCAGTCAGGCGATTGATGCTCCTTTTGTTTTTGTCAAACACAATGGCACAATTGTGTAGCGATCCAATTATGGGAACTGGATTTTCGGAGAAAAATAAACTATTGGTCTATAAAG
Organism: Bufo gargarizans; assembly: GCF_014858855.1. NCBI lineage: Eukaryota > Metazoa > Chordata > Amphibia > Anura > Bufonidae > Bufo > Bufo gargarizans. The sequence goes on from NC_058083.1 coordinate 486,775,833, forward strand.
GCAAGCAATTTACCCATCTGTCAAAAATGCTCCATGTTTTATAGCCCTCATGATAGACTTATGCTTCACATAACGTGGCCCAGATTGATGAACATCAGAACAGTTAGAAAGTTAATGGTTCCTCTAGCTCAATGTTTTACAGAAGAAACCCTAAACCTACTCTGTATCCAAGCTTCTAAAATATTCATCCGCAATACTTTGCTAAATGCATTAGGAATACATTCAAGATGTCCTTACATAATAAAATGTAAAACTTTTTGCATTTATCATTTTCATTTGTGCTTTGTTTCTCAATCAGCAGATTACAAATTACTGCTGTGGGACATCCCGCTGGATGGCAGCAAATGTCCCATGTGATTGTGTGGCCTGCTGTCATAGTTGCCATGCATAGATATCATGCTAATTGTAATGTAAATTTTATAGTGGTGGGAGACTGAAGAAGAATTTCAAATTGTCATATAAGTTGAATGCAAAGTCTTACTCTTGGAATCACCCAAATTTAAATGGTCATAACAGCCATTAAAGGGGATCTCTAGGATTGATAGTGACAGCCGATCGTAAGTATAAGTCATCAATATCAGATCGGGGAGGTCCATTTCCTGGTACCCATGCCTCTCAGCTAGTACTTAGGCCTCTTCCTAGGCCCTGTGGCTTAGGTGAAGCTCAGTCACATTCAAAGGAATGGGCCTGAGCTGCAATAGCGAGCATAGCCGCTATCCAATGAATGGAATTGTGCTTGGTAAGCTGTGAGGAGGCCAAAGTACTCACCGGAGCTCTGGTAAGCACTTCAGCTTTTTCAAACTGATGATCGATAGGGGTGCCAGGAGTCAAACTTAAGGCAGAGTCTGTTGGAGGTGTACAGTATATCTCAAGAATTTTACAGCTTGTACCTAGGCTCTGACCTAAATATCTGTTGCTCACAGGATCCTATGATTGAAAATTATTTACTGAATATCTCGTTTTACTGAAGGTCTCTATATCGAATAGTGCACTATTCGAAACAGAGAAAGTATGCTAATGTATACCAGCCCAGTGAAAGTCACAAGAACATATTTGGCATCACTGTATCTTGTATAGCTACTGATATATTCAATATAATGTATCTGTATAGCACCACTTCATTTCTTATTTCTTTGACCAGCTCTTTAAGAAGGCTGCACATGCTCAGTTTCATCTATCAACTGCCTCCTGAGCTGTGACAGGCACAGCATTGGCACACCCCCTCATCTGCAGCAGAAAAGACATTCCCTTGAGCTTTCAGCTTGATATATATCTAGCAGAGCAATGAATGCGGAGATCTCTGGATCCATGTGAGGTGCAGGACTGGTTCTAGCTTTGTTATAAAAATGCATTGTCATGGACTATATCAGGGGTGGCCAACCCGCAGCTCTCGAGCAACATGCGGCTCTTTGCCTCTTCAAGTGTGGCTCTAGGGGTGGAGCTGGGAAGCAATCAGACCAGCGCACCCCACACTCAGATCTCCTTTCCTGATCGGACACCGTTGCTACTCTGCAGCTCCAGCTTGCTCGCCACTACATCCTGATGTGCACAGTGTCAGAAAGTAGTCGGTGGAGATGCGCACTATAACCTGACGCTGTGCGCATCAGGTCACAGTGGAGACCATGTCAGACCTGCAGAGTAGCAGATGCCTGATCAGGAGCCCGGTGCTCGATCAGGAGAGGTAGGCAATTTCTTTTAATTATAGTACTGAGCATGGGAGGTTCTGATCTGAGCATGGGGTATCTGAGCATGGGGGGGTTCTGATCTGAGCAATGGGTGTCTGGTCTGAGCACGGGGGAGTCAGATCTGAACATTGGGGGTCTGATCTGAGCATGGGGGATCTGATCTGAGCACGGGGGGTCTGACACTGGGAGTCTGATTTGAACATTGGAGGTCTTATTTTGGTGGTCTGATTTGGAGTTCTGATGAGGATTGGGGATCTTATCTTAGGTCAGATGAACATTGGGGGTCTGATGAAAAATATATATTTTCTTCTCTGCTAATTAAAATAAGAAAAGAAAACAGATCAGATTAAATATATATATATTTATTTTTTCTCTGCTAAAACATAGGTGCATCTTATAGGGTGAAAAATACGGTGACTCTTGTGTAAATATATAGTTTGTGGCTCCTGGTTTGTCATAAGTTTTGTTTTTTTCTGGCTCTTTGTGTCTGTAAGGTTGGCCACCCCTGGACACCCCTGATCTCTGATTTTCACTTTTTACTTTAGTCATGGGATAACCCCTTTAATTTCTGCATCCAATATGCCCAATGGTTCACTCATAATGGCCCAAGCTAAGGTAAGGGAAGAGGTTTGGCAGGCTCCATGTACAGACCTATATACAAACCAGCAGGCTCTCAAGGCATACATTTAAAAATGTATTTACTAAGCAACAAAACTAATACAAATAAACAGATAAATAAAAAGTCACACAATACAATAGTGACATTTTACAATAAAAATCCAATGTAGTCCAGTCTACAAAATACTATTGAATATTTTTTAAAAAAAGTATTCATACACAGGCCAATTCCTAACCGCAGGGGATTTTGCAGGATTAAAAAAAAGTATATTTTAGACTATTTATCCATGCAGAGCGGTTATGTTAATATGAGAATAAAAATTGATGGTTAGCAACCATTAGAGAGGGAGTTCTTCAATACTATACCTCTGCTTCATGTTGCCATGTATTGTGTCATGAGGAGAGTTAGATTCTGGAAACAAATTGAGTTTAACGGAAAAAAATAAAATAAATCCCCATACTTTCCAGAACTGTTTGGATATTTTACAGCTATAGGCTTTGTTCATATACTGTGCCTGTCTTACACCTCCACCAGGAACAATAACACACTCCACAAGCAGATTGTAGGAAATAATTTCCCAAAAATAAAAGAATGTATTCCCCTTATTGAATTGACTTCTATTTTAGTGTTAAATAGTTGACTCTCACATGGAGTCTTGAATTCTACTATCTATCTATCTATCTATCTATCTATCTATCTATCTATCTATCTAGCTATCTCATATTATCTATCAATCTATCTCTTACTGGCTTTTTATATATACATATTAATTATATATTTTTAGTTCTTTGTTGTCAGGGTTATTATGACTGGTATAAACATATAAGGATTTAATTCTATATTTAAACAACACCCACTTACAAATAGAAAATATATTTTTTAATATTTTATTCAATTATTATTTTTGTTGCAGTCCTCAATTATTAGGAAGAAGCAGTCCTTATTTTTTTATTTTTTTTCATGGGCTCCTTTACACCTAAAATCGAACTTTGGGGCTTTTCAGTCATTTTTTGCCTCTTCTAGCCCTAGAGTAAGACAATGAGCTGTTTACAATTCTGTCATTGTATTCAATGTCACAAACACAATTCCCGACAAAAGTTTGACCTGTGTTTTATTTTCACCTCATCGTATTCCCACCGCTGAGATGATTTCGTCTTGACACCAAATAGATGTCTTCAATTAAGCTTTATGCTCATCATTTGTTCCCTTTTATATCAGTAGTGACAAGCATGTATATTGGCAAATGCCTCGCACTTAAAACTTTTGTAGTGTCGGATATCACGGCAGATATTTTATATGGAAGATGATAGCGTACAGATAGTTTCATTTGTACATTGTATTGCCTCTTCACATTTTACTGGAGTACATTTATTTGATGGATAATATAATACAAAACAAGATCCCATTGAAAGATATAGTTTATTAGGATTAATTTTGCAAGTAAATCCATGTTAATCCGGGAAGACAGATGCATTCAAACAGTACTTGAAGCTTCTATTCCACTTGGAGATTCTTTAATTCCTTCTCCTTCTTATGCTTTATGAAACAAATAAAAGCTTTTGAGATGTTCTGTGGATTTGGCATTCCAGAATAAGGGACTATCTGAAAATAACTACACCTAATTGATATACAAAGATGAGATAAAACAAATGTTGGGAGCTCCATGGTTTACTCTTTGTTAGAGGCAAAAAAAATTGTTCAAGAATTACATAAAATATAAGAAAAAAGTCCATCTGCCTTCACAGGACTGAATGTAAAGTATATTTAATTGGATTCTACAAACACTAGAAACATTTATTATCTTGGATATATGGTATAACTATTGCTATGACTTAGGACAAATTACATCCCACACTGATTGATAGGTTTTGTTTATATCTTATTTAATTAATTAAAGGGGTTGGCCAATCGGGAACATTGGCATATCGTTAAGATATTATATCAATGTCAAATAGGTGCTAGTCCTACCTCTGGGAACCACTCCTATCTAGAGAATGGGGCCCCCAAAGTGAAGGAAAGCACACAGCTCATGAGCGGCATGCTCTTCATTGCTATGGACATCAAAAACAGGCAAACAAGCATGCTCAGCTATTTTTGAAAGCATGGCCACTTCTCCATTCTTACGCTGCTTGCCTATTTTCAGAACTTCCATAGCAGTAAACAGAGTATGGCCTTGCATGCACAACTGCATCTACACAGGTCACTGTACTGAATGGTGACTCCTAGTATTCTTTAAAATTTATAGGAGCAGGTGACTCATTTTGAGTAATGGGAATTTGCCATTCACGGCTGATTGAAGGATATTAAGCACCCTCATAAGTCAGAAGAAAAGTCAATTAGCAACCTATATGGTGTGCATGATGTTGTCCTGCATCAGCTCTGGGACCGTACCATATAAAAGGGTTTTTATAGTGCCCAATGTTCAGGCAGATTATTACTAACAAGTGTTCATATGGAAGACCACTAGCAATAATCTCCCTGTGCAAAGTTGCCACTGATTATACGATGAAAAAGCAAAACCCTCATTTCTTCAGCAATAGATTGTTGGCATCTGAACAGCACTCCCTGCTGCTGGAAAACAATGATTCTGTATGGGAATGAGCGATGGCATTAGCGATCACTGCTCTCTAATACTGTGGAGGAGATAGCTGCATGTAAATGCAGAGGTCTCCTCCACTGATAAGCAAACAATTGTTGGGAAGGAACGCTTTCTTCAAGATAATTTCTTGCTACATTAGGCCATGAAAAGGGGCATTTTGACTGTTTATTTAAGCATTTAAGGTTCCATTCAAAGCCTCTTTTAGCAGTAGTGTCGTACTACACTACATACGGTGCTATTCTTGCCATCTATGGAAACCATGATAAAACCAAATAGACAATGGGGCATCTCTTGAATCCTTTATACAGCAGATCCAGCACTGTGTTTTGTCTTCTATTATGAACCTATAATGCGAAGGTTAACATAACAAAATACATACTGTAGTTACTAAAAAACCTCTTTATAAAAAAAGAAATTAAGTATTACATGTCAGGAAAAGAAACTGCATGCACAAGTGACAAAACTTCATGCAAATGTTATCTGAAAGTGACCAAGAAGACATAAGTCAGGTGATGCTCATAATTGTTTATAGACACTTAATTCAAAAGCATTCTCGACTGAACACCTGTATACCACATGTGCTCGAGCTCAATGCAATAAACGTGCAGGTAAATACTGCCCTCACTGTAATGCCATAGCCATGTAGGCTGATGGCATTACAGTGATTGGCTGGCCGTAAGGCGTCATTGGGTGCTATATAGCACCCGATGAAGCATGTTTGGCTCATTCTTAGTCAGAGAGAGCTGTGCTCAGGAAGGGACAGACAGTGTAAGGAGTGATTTAAGAATATTATTACCACCAAAACTTTTCAGAGACCCGAAAGTCCTTTTAAGGACTATTGTGTGTGGCAGCAGCAATCTACATTTTTAGCGCAACCTGAGCTAAATAGCTAAAACTTTACAGACCCAAAAGTCCTTCTAAGGACTATTGTGTGTGGCAGCAATGGATGATGATGAGACACAGTTGCCAATTACTCAATGCCAATTACTGTCTCAAGAGGTTGATGAGGAGGATGAGACAAAGTTGTCAATCACTGAGGTAGTGGTTAGTTCAATAAATGAGGAGGATGAGCAGAGTAAGGAAGTGGAAGAGGAGGTAGGGGATGATGAAGTCACTGACCCAACCTGGGAAGGTGGAAAGCCGAGCGAGGACAGCAGCACAGAGGGGGAGGGATCTGCTGCACCGCAATAGGCTGGAAGAGGCAGTGGGGTGGCAAAAGGGAGAAGTCAGACCGTACTAAACAGGCCTACAACTGATCCCCGTAGCACACCCTTGTGAAAATCTCTATTGCCAAGGGGTAGGTGTTCTGCAGTATGGAACTTTTTTGAGGAAACTGCGGACGACAAAAAAGTTTTAATTTGCAGCCTGTGCTATACAAAAATGAGCAGGGGCATGAAAACTAGCAACCTCACCACCACCAGCATGATCTGCCACTTGGCATCAAAGCACCGTAATAGGTGAGCCGAAAGCCTTGGTCCACAATCTGTGTCTGCAGGTCACACTACTGCCTCCTCTTCCCCTGTGTTATGTGCTGACCAATCCCCTGTCCAAGATGCAGCCCTGCACCTGGACCCTCTCAAGCACCATCAGCATCTGCATCCGTTTCCATGTCCCAGAGCAGCGTCCAAATGTCCTTACCAAAGGCATTTGAATGCAAGCTCAAATACCTAGGCACCCAACCACAGGCAATGGCACTAAATGTGCAGCTTTCCAAATTACTGGCCCTGGAAATGTTGCCATTTAGGCTTGTGGACACTAAGGCCTTCTGCAGCCTGATGTCAGCAGCCGTCCCGCGTTACGCAGTCCCTAGCTGCCACTATTTTTCAAGGTATGCTGTGCCAGCCTTACACCAACATGTGTCCCGTAACATCACACGTGCCCTGACCAACGTATTGGGAAGGTACACTTTACCACGGACACATGGAAAAATGCATTTGGCCAGGGACGCTATATTTCCCTGATTGCACACTGACTGGGTGAACGTTGTGAAGGCCAGGAGCGAGTCGTAACCTGGGATGGCACAGGTGCTACAGACGTCAAGGATGGCTGGCCCTACGCCGATCATGGTTTCCACCAGCACCTACATTAGTGGCTCCAACCCCCACTTCTCCTCCTCCGCTTGCTCCTTCACATCAACCTCCAAATTACCTGCGTGCAGCACCAGTTCAGTCATCAGTCGGTAGCTGGTAGCAGTGTAGCACTGCAGTGGGGAAGCGGCAACAGGCCAAGTAGACGCTGATATGCTTAAGGGACAAACAGCACACTGCCGCAGAGCTATGGCAGGGGATAAGAGACCAGCTGTGACTCTCGCCACTGAACCTCGAACCAGGCATGGTTGGGTCTGATAATGGCCGTAACTTGGTGGCGGCTTTGGAGCTAGGCAAGCTCACACATATCCCATGCCTAGCCCACATATTAAACTTAGTGGTTCAGGGGTTTCTCAAAACCTACCCCAATTTGCCTGAGCTACTGGTGAAGGTGCGTCGTGTGTGTGCACATTTCCGCAAGTCATCGACAGCTTACGCCGGCCTGTTAACGCTACAGCAGCACTTGAAATTGCTAGCTCATTAGCTGTTTTTCGACGTGAGCATGCGATGAAACTCGACGTTCCACATGTTGGACAGGCTTTGTGAGCAGCAGAGGGCAGTAGTGGAATACTAGCTACAACATGGTCATCGCCTTTCCAGTCAGCTTCTGCTATTCACAAGCGAGGAGTGGGTATGGATCTTTGACCTCTGTGAGGTTTTAAAAAAACTTTGAGGAATCAACATAGATGGTGAGCAGCGATGCCGATATTATCAGTGTAACCATCCCACTTCTGTGTCTACTCAAACGTTTGCTGCTCACAATTAAGGACGACGCTTTGCATGTGGAAGAGGGGGAAATGTGGGAAGACATTACACAGGGTGATAGCCAGACTACCCTCAGTTTGTCTTCTCAGAGCGAATTGGATGAGGAAGAGGAGGAGGATGAGGAGGAGCAGGAGACAGTTGCCTCCACTACAGAGGGTAGTACCCATGGAAGTTTAATTCCATATGTTCAGCATAGGGGGAGTAAAAGAGTAAGAAGAGGATGAGTAAATTGAGAGTGATCCTCCTGATGGCGACAGAGAAATCTTGCCTGTTGGTACTCTGGGACACATGGCTGCCCCTTTCATGTGTGCTACACGCATTTTAGACAACACAGATTATTGGCTGTTTACCCTTCTCGACCCCCCCCCCCCCCGCCCCGCTACAAAGAGAACTTCTTATCTTTCATTCCTCTGGTGGAGAGAACAAGCAAAATGGTGCAATACCAGAAGATCCTTGTTGAAAAAATTGCTCCAAAATTTTCCATCTGACAACGCTGGCGGCAGAGTCCATAATCCCTTGGGCATCCGAGGAGCGGAGACGAGGGGAACACACAGCAGTTCCAACAGAGGCAGGGCAACACTCTCCAAAGCCTGGGACAGTTTTATGACACCCCATCAGCACCCTCACCCTGATGCGCGGCCTACTGTCACAAGGAGGGAAACATTTTGGAAGATGGTGAAGGAGTACATAGTAGACCGTGTCAGCGTCCTCAATGATCCATCAGTGCCTTACAACTACTGGGTGTCCAAGCTGGACACGTGGCACAAACTGGCGCTCTACACCTTGGAGATGCTGGCCTGCCCTGCCGCTAGAGTTTTGTCTGAGCGGGTATTTAGTGCTGCTGGTGACATTATAACAGATAAGCGTATCCGCCTGTCAACTAAAAATACTGACAGGCTGACTCTTATAAAAATGAACAAGGCCTGGATTGACCATGACTTCTCAACTCCACCAGAGGAAAGATGATCAACATAAAGGCACTTTAAATGTGTTGTTTATAATGTACTGAATACACTGTATTCCCATGCACCCTTTCCAACACAAACAAGGGTATATGGTTAAATCTTCCTTTACCCATCCTCCTTCTCCTCTACCATCATATCAACATGCTTATTTGTCACATATAATGCCCTTGCATATATGCCTTTCGCATATAATGTTTTATAGGGTCAGCTCAGCTTGAGGCCCTTGTATATAATTTGTTAGAGGGTCAGCTCACCAGTAGGCCCTCAACTTCAATGTTATATAGGGTCAGCTCACCAGCAGGCCCTCGCATATAATTTATTAGAGGGTCAGCTCGCCAGCAGGACCTCGTATATAATGTTTTACATGGTTAGCTCACTAGCAGGCCCTCATCTACAATGTTTTACAGGGTCAGCTCACCAGCAGGCCCACACATATAATGTTTTAGACGGTCAGCTCACCAGCGGCCCTCGCATATAATTCTTTAGAGGGTCAGCTCACAAGCAGGCCTTCACCTACAATCTTTTACAGGGTTAGCTCACCTGAAGGCCCTCGCATATAATTTTTTAGAGGGTCAGCTCACTAACAGGCCCTTGCATATAATGTTTTACTGGGTCAGCTCACCTGCAGGCCCTCACATATAATTTTTTACAGGGTCAGCTCACCTGCAGGACTGCACCGAAAATCTTTTAAATGGTCATCTCACCTGGGTGCATGATGCCTTGCTTGGATGTGGTCGCAGTAGCCATTTCTCAGGCTCCCTCTCCGGAATCAAACACTGATTTGCCGTTACTCATAGTCACTATGGTTTGCGCTGCCAATACCATCAAAAGTTGATAGGTCAGACATCCGAATGTAATGTCGTCGTCATGGGCACGTGAGATTGGCCCCAGGTTATCTTGAGTCACCAAAGCGGCAGCAGGCCCTTACCCATATAGTTTTAGATGTTCAGATCAGCAGGCCCTTGCTCCTAATGTTTTTGAGGGTCACCAGCAGGCCATCAATCATACTTTTTTAAGGCTGTGTATAATGCTCTCCTTTATGTTTAACAAAGGGTGTATTGGAGTGTTGGTTCCTTGTAATTTTTGGCAGCCCTTTCATTTAGTGCATAGGCTTTATGAGTGTAGGAGTCCCACTACCTGAACAATTGTATCACAATGTGAACGAGCCCCTCCTTTATGTGATATACAGATTGTATTGGTTTGCCTCTTCGTTGTTTTTTTGGGCAGAACTTGCACTTTATATACAAGTAAATATACAGGAAAGAATATGAGAGATGCAAATTTTCTTCAAAATGTATTTTATCTTCAGTTTGGTGTGTATTATTGTCAGTTTGTAAAAGTGGCTTACTACTCGGACAACATCATTCCCAGCAGCGACCTGGGAGTCCAAGATGCATCAAAACATCCTCCCCATGCTGTTCATGAACCATTTCGGTGGTGTTTCCATCACTTTCTGACCTTTTTCTATGAACCAGACACACTCCCCTCTTCAAAGCAAGGGGTGCCTGGTTTAATACTCGGGTTCTCCCATTGACTTCCATTATACTCGGGTGCTCGCTAGATGTGTTCGGCCAGAGCACCCGAGCACTTTGGTGCTCACTCAACACTAAAAACTATCCATTGATGTGTATAATAGCAAAATCAGATTATCTCGAACTCTCTCAAAAGAATGTTAAACATACTAACTAGATAGTAATTATGACCTAAAGGATTGTAAATGGTTAAAATAATTGGATTAACTCATTGCTAAGTGAATTTAGATTTTTTTAATAATACAATAGTGTAATGGAAATAAATATTGAAAATACATTTATAGTATATTCCTATTTGTACTATGTTTTATCAGAAAATGTATCTTGTATTAACTTAAAATAGTAAAGTATTGCCATGAACTGTTCACTTTGTATCTTTAATGTAATGTACCATTTTGTTTCTTTTAATATTGTTCTGTTGCTTTTTGTCTTTTTTGCTATATCCAACTGTTGAATCATTTGTACAGTATTTCTTAGGCTGCTTTGCCATTGAGCAGGTTGGCTGGGCAATTGGGTAGTTGCACATAAAGAGTTGCTGCTCCTGAACCTACTCCGCTATTAGGATCAGTGGGGCAGGGCTAAGCAAGATGTTAGACCCTGTCTGCAGTTGGGCATTTCTTTACTTGTGGTGACAGCCCCTCACTCTTATTGATGAGATAAATCAACTTGTTAGAATCAATTCTCTCATCCCTACTAGGCACATTCCATTAACACTGAACAAACCTGTGTTTATCTCTATTATTAGAGATGAACGAGTGCCTTAAACTTTTATTCAGGTCTGGTAGGACCAAATCACACAAAATTCAGATTAGTTAGAATCAGAACTTTCTGCTGAACTTAGGTTGACATTCTGAAATTTAGAGTTGACTTACTCATATCTAGTTATGACTATCATCCTAGAGTCAGACACCCACCAATCAGCTATGTTTAAATACCCTCAAATCTGGAAATAGGCACCAGAATTACACAGCTCCTACCATTGTATAGTGGATGATGCTATTTATTGCACCACTGTTTCTATTGCACATGAATATAAAAGTCCTGGAAAACCCCTTTAAATGGCACTTGACTGTTACATCATGTCTACTAATTTTGTTGAGCTTTTGAGTCACTAATCAATCTGATGGAAGAAATACAATATTAGAGGGATTTAAGCAATGAACCAACAAACTAAAAGTAGAATAAGACACTTTGATATGGTTAATTGAGGGACAGTTTACTCAGTTTTCTATCAGCTGCTAAGAAGATACAGTATTTTAATGGTGATAACCAATATGGCTGCTCCTCCTGCAGCCCTTTTCTCAAAAAGCTCTTCTACAAAAGTATATAAAACATGACAACATCTGATTTTGTTCATCACTCTAAATTATGATTTACTGTACTAATATACACCAAAATTTAATTTTGGGTGGAAATCACAAACTCATTTACAGACATTTGAGTAATTTTAGAAATAAATCAGCCCTGAATTCTGAATTAAGATAAAAGAAACCAAGTAAACTGATGTCCAAGGGTGGACATTAACGTTAAAGTTTAGTTTTACTTTTAAAAATGATTTCCATGATTTATATAGATATTTAAATATTAAAATTTCAAACATCTTTTTCCTTAAGCCCTAGAACAATCACACACTTTATAAAATTATTCCGGATTGATAACCTTGAATGAGTATTTGACCTTTTCTTCAAAGCACTTTGTAGCTGTCTCCCTTCGTTTCATTGTTAAAGTATGGGCTCATAAGACACATTTTCATTTTTCTATTATTATCTTATAAAACATGTAACTTAACTGACTGATGCTTGTGAGTTTTTCTTTTTTTCTCCAAGCTTCACTGTAAGAACTGCATCTAATATCATGATTGGCAACACAAAGGCCAATTCTGTAACCTTACAGTATAAAGTGCATGTTGGGCATACCTCTTTCAGAAGTGTTTCAAAGTTCTCCTCCATGCAAGGATTTAATTAAAAGAGAATAAACTAAAGTATGGAAGGAAAGCAATGCCCTTCACCAATAACATTATCCCCTTTGTCTTTAAAGTGCTAAGATAGTCTTTCCTGGCTAGTAATTTGTGCTTGATCATTATTGCATTTAGAAGGCACAAATGCATATCTGTAGTGCCTAGTTTACATAAATGTTATATAATTTAATATTAAAGGGCTATTCCCATCACACACATTGATAGTATATCTCTAGGATATGTTATCATTGTCAGATAGATGTGGTTTCCAAGTATGGGCCCAACCCTATCTCCAGAACTGGAACTCTGAAGGGACTCATGCACGACCACTCTCCTTTTACCAGACAGCTGGCTTGACTATTTCTGGCTATTACATAGTAGTGAATGAAGAGATGACTATGCATGTGTCATGTGCTCTTAATTCACCTCTTCGTGACTTCGAAAAACAGCCAAGCATGCTTGCACTGCTATTTTCAAAACACTCATAGCAGAAAATGTAGAGCAAGCCGCTCATGCACTAATTGCTCTCCTTGACTTCAGGGGCCCAGTTCTGGATATAGAAGAGGGTCCTGTACCTATCTGCAACATTCCATCATGTCTGAGATGGGAATAGCCCTTTAAGATTTTTTGTGTCTCCCCAATATTTAATAGAAATGTGAAAGTTTCTAAGTAGATTTTGAAAAGTTACATTGATGGTTTGGTATATTGATCTTGATTTGATTAATTGACTGGAGAAGTTAGCTTAACTTGAAGCTCCAGGCCTAATGTAGTCCTAGTACTACCAAATGTTATATGGCATAAATAATATTTTTCTGGGTCCTGGGTGTGACGTGTACCTATTCACACCCTATATTTATGCCCCTATACTGGAGTTAGAAATAACTTTTCACCTTAAGATTAACTGTTCAAATCAGATAGGCCAATATTCTACAAAAGTAAAGATGACTTTTGAGAATGTCAGAAGATGAATTGTGTTACCCAAATGGTGCCGAGCCAATGAAGAGATACAAATTTGAATGTTTTTATATGATTTATTTGAAATTTCCTGTTTTGTTTCTCACATTTATCTTTGCTAATGCTTATCACAATGACTTCTAAATTCTCAGTTGAAACACTTTAGGATTTCAGATGGCAATCTGAAGAATAATTTGTATACCTGTAATGAAAACTTAATTAGGATGAAACTGGCTTGAGTTTGATTAATAACTTAATATGGCTGAAATAACTTTTGTCAATCCTTTTTCCATGCTAACTGAATTCTAATTTTACTATTATACTTGCAATGCATTTGTACCATGTGATTTTTTGAATCTTGTGGATGAGAATTCTTTTCTTCAATGACAAAATTAATTTTAGTCAATTTTTACATGGATGCATTGGTAATAACATCCACAATGGTATTCTGATTCATAGCCTTTTTAAATGGATAACTTGGATTAAGAGGTTGGATGTATCCTGCTAAATTAGATATGTTACATATGAATATGTTTAACTAGCTAATAACAAATACCAAAAAACGGATTTCTTTCATGTAAAGCCATTCTATGCTGCTTAAATATGTTTTTTGGGTCTGTCTATAACATAATTTTAATAACCTAGATCAAGTGCAGATTTCTAATTTTCAATTAACATAGGAATAATTTTGTTTGCTAAAATAAAATAAATGAATGACTGAACCATGATATGTTCTAGGTACCATTTTTTTAAAAATCCAAATTTCAAAAAGTCATGTGGCAACTGTATAGCTCAAGCTTTAAGTATTAACTTTTAACCTTTGACCTTACAGATTTTAACCAATGAAATGTCTCTTTAAACTTTAAAGGAAACAATGATAACGAACGCCTGGCGATTGCTAGACAGCGAATTCCATATCGACTTGGTCGAGTAGTTGATGATTGGCTACTCGACAAAGGTAAAAAAACATTGATTAAAACTTCAAATAAAAATAATTTGAACATAACCAAATAGTGTTTTATTGTAACGCTAATAAACCTTAAAATAAATTTTCAGTAAAACTAAATAAAAAAACGTTTAAAACAGTAAAATCTAGATAGTGGTATCTTGCATACAATGTATAATAATTTTCTGACCTGTTTAGAACTCAGATGTTTAATAATCGTACCCTGTTAACTTAAGGTTAAAGGGACTGTAAATATAATCTACTAAATCAATCTATGAAGACACTCATAGATAACGTTAACCAAACATTCTAAATTATTTATAGACTATTTTTCCTGTTCCCACATCTAAATTATTAACTAAAATATGTGCAGATTTCTTTACCATTTTTGCTGCCGTGAACAAAATATCTTGGTTTAAACTACAGGAAATCTAACTAGTGGGCAAGATGAATTGCCAATCAAAGTGAAGTCCCTTTAACATTTGCATCCTTTCAAGGAATTTTTTTGAACAAGCCATAATTAAAACAGAACTTAAAAATGTGTGCATGCTAATCATATGCAGAGAACAATCTGCTTAAAATGTATTTGTGATTTCATAATGCTGCCAATATTTTAAGGACTTTTTTGTGTAATAAAATTGTGCCATAATCTCACCATCGGTATGTGTATCATTACTGAAGTCGCTTTTATATCAAAAACTCCTTTTTAATTGTCAGTCTTGCTAAATGCCAATCAGAGCTATTTTACACTCTACCTTGGATGCATAATGATGCATTTCTTGTTTAACTTGTGGTGAAGCAAAGAAAATTAAATATAATAGTGGCAAACACTAAACGTGGAATGCTAATTGCATTCCATGGAAAATTATCATATATTCTTTTTCATTTAAAAAAAATAACATTATGGAGTCATAATTCTCCTTTTTATTTAGTAGTATTTTATTACATTGAAATTCATATTTTAAACATAAACAATAAAAAATAATTGAATATAATAAAAACTGTGCAAACCTTTGATTGGCCTTTAGCATCAAACTCCATCATGCAATTAAACCTTATTGTTAGGCGGACATTTCACAAACACCTCATTTAAGCAATTAATTATAAGCTAATTCTTTATCTTATAATTTATTGCATTCATCATACATTTCATAAAAAATTGTTACTCATCTTTTCGAGAATATAGAACTCAAAGTCAACATTTTCGTCTGTATGTAATATTCTTTTTGCAGGACGGCAGCTCACAATCTTCAATAGCCAGGCAACAATTAAAATCGGTGGGAAGGAGCGGGGACATCCTTTTCAAGGCCAGCTTAGTGGCCTCTACTATAATGGCTTAAAGGTTCTGAATATGGCGGCTGAAAATGATGCCAATATCGTGATTGAGGGAAATGTGAGGCTTGTTGGTGATGTGCCTTCATCCATGACTACAGAGTCCACTGCTACAGCCATGCAGTCAGAAATGTCCACTTCCATTATGGAGACCACTACCACATTGGCCACCAGTACTAGAAGAACAAAAGTACCGACAAGAGAACCGGTTGGTCAGGTTAGTAACCCTGCTTTTTTATCTCTCTTTTTTTTTTAAATCATTTATATTGGGAGCCTAAAGATTTTTAAAACCATGAAAAATTACAAAATACAAAAATCATTAAAGACAATTAACTAAATATACCATATGTTAAAATGCTGCTGTGAGAAGAGCATCTTAGCATTGCTATATTAAGCAATGAATCTTAGTAATCATAGTTATTTGCTTCATCCAATTTATTTTGAGTTCCTTTGTATCAAATATTGCTGCACACATTGGGGCAAATTTACTAATAGTGTTGTACTTTTCTAAAAATACGAATCACATTCTTAATATTAGACATATTTACTATTCTGGCACAATGACCTTTATAAATTTGGAGTATTGTAACTCTTGCACCAGATTCTGTCCGTATTCTAAAAAATTGTCCATGCTCCTTTGTTGTAAAGCCATACCCCTTTCTTGTGAAGTTATGTCCCCTTAGACAAGGTAGAAAAAAGATTTGAAAATTGTACACACCAGTAGTTTAGTGAAAAGTGCACCAAAACCTGGCACATTTTCAATAGTAAATCTGCCCCATTGAGTAATACTCTATAATTAAATACCCATTTGTTCAGGTAACCATTTATAAAAGGCTTTAGTTTTCACCAATATACTGCTCCAACAACAAATCTTTATACCCTATTGAGTGTCTTTTCCTGCTTCCCCGTTTGGCTCCATCTAGTTATAAAATGATATAAGCACAAGTCTGTAATAAACATGTATTATAGGTACCTGCAACCTGTTTTTAGCGCTAGATTGTATATGCCATAGAGCCTAGGAGTTACTATGGGGCTCATAGATAAAGGAACCTAAAGTAACTGGTTGGTCCCATCCACTTTGCAAGACACCTCTCTTAACAAGCTATACAACTGCAGAATTTGCAAAAAAGGGAGTTGAATATTGCCCCATGGGCTAATGGCGGCCATACATATTGGAAATAAGTTGATTGATAATTGAACAGTAAACAAATATCTGATGAAGGTTCATTTTGCAGACATAGTCATACACATTTTAGTCCATATTGGCTGTTATAGTTGTTCAAACTAGCCATACATGTTCAATGAGACCAGGTGATGGACAAAAGATCTCTCTGGGAACATTCTTTCAGAAAAATATTTTTTGTCCACAAATGATCTTTCTTTGAACAAAAAATCTTTCAGACAATTTCTTTTTAGACAATAATAGTCTGTCATCCTTCGGTTAAAGTGTTTGTTTATTGGTAAATTGCAACTGATGAATATTCATTTGGTTGAAATAATATGTTTTTTTTTATTAAACTTAGACTAATGTGTATGGCCACCATAAGAGTAATGTCTTCACAACAATTGGAGACACTCAATATGAAAACAATTTTTTTTTGTGGTCTATAACAATAACCAAAAGGATAAAAAAAATATATTTCTATAAAGAACTTAAAATCTACCATATGATATACTGTATATCTTGTGGTTATACTCACTGAATAATCAGAAGGTCAAAAGAAACAGATGACGGATTTGGCTTTACAAACTAGAGACACCTGCATTTCATAGTATAGTACTATATGTTAGACACCATTGTCTGAAGCTACATATTTGCACATATTTGTATATACTGGATCTTTTGTAGAAAATACATAAATGTGTGTAACATGATAACCTATCCAGTATACTCCAGTTTCTCAGTTTGGTTTACACCTTGAATCCAGTGCAGAGCAAATTTGGTGAGCTTTTGGTCTAATACTTCTTCGTACGTCTTCCTTTTCATTATTTATTATGTTATTGCATTTTATCTATTGTAATCATGTACGTTGCTATTTTTTTGTTGAGATTTTGTACTATGAACTTGCACATGTTTTTGTTTCATGTTCTTCCCCATCTATCGAAGCAAGTCAAGTTAGTCTTTATATTTATTGTCTTTTTGACTTAAAGGCATATTTACGGTCATTAGTTCAGCTAAGCATTTGTTCCTAGAAACACGCAATGTGTTCAGTTGTTTGCTTGAATAACGTCTTTTACTCTGTTCCTTGAATTCATTAGTGACCCAGTTCTATGAGATAAAATTAAAGGGCAGATCCAGGGCTGCATCTGAAGCTTGCTTAGCCATCATTTATTACATGCTGTTTCTATAAATGATATGCAAAGAATAAAAATAAAAAAAGAATCCTACCATATTTTCTGTTTTCCTCAATCTAAGCAAGCTTTTCTGATAAAACAGCCACTTAAAAATAGCCCACTTAAAAAGACCCTAGGGTGATTGAATGCCTTGGAACAATGGAAACACATTTTTGGCCAAGCAGGATAAAATTGGCTTCACTTTAAACTGCAGAGCATGATTGGTAATTCTGGAGGGCAAAATATGGGTGAAGGATGTATTTCTGTTTATATTGAAGCAGTGACTTTGAAGAAGATTCATCAAAATATTCTCACGACAGCCTTGGTTTTTTGCCCTCCAACCCAAACACAATAAAGGCTTGTGTCTGTAAATGCACAATACAGTCACTTACAACCAATTT
Source organism: Bufo gargarizans (assembly GCF_014858855.1). Lineage (NCBI taxonomy): Eukaryota > Metazoa > Chordata > Amphibia > Anura > Bufonidae > Bufo > Bufo gargarizans. The sequence continues at coordinate 486,794,009 of NC_058083.1, forward strand.
TACTTTGAAGTCATGAGGTTTGACTATATCAGGTGACCTATATACGGTATATTTCCTGTTTTACAATACTGCACTCATTCAATTAAATTAGGTTAAAAGTGTCTGCAATTTGTTGCATGACATCTTATTTTCTAAAAACTCTTTATAATATTTAGCCTTTTATTTAACTACCTATTCTGTCTAGTTGCATATTGTAGGTCAGTTGTGATCAACAATACAACAAAGGGCATAAATAACATTAAGCCAGGATTAGGTTAAGTGGTTAGAACATAAATGCATATCCATTGGGGGTCATTTATTATGGCTCCCTATGCCAGAAAGTGGTGCTAAAACGGTGCAACCCTCTGGTTTACACCTTTTGAACTCCTATGAACCTAAACTTAGGTGCAGGCTGCATTTCTATGCCAACCTTACCATGGTGGCATGGAGAAGGCAGAGTGGAGGCATCGCAGAGGTGGAGCCATCCACATCAGCAAATTCATTACCATTTATGCCAGTTTCCTGCTGTAACTGACAACTAAAATGTACTCCAGCACTTATTTTATGACAAGGTCTGTGCCTCCCATAAATTAAGAGCATCTTATGGAGGTGCAGGGGATATCAAAGGCCGTGCTGGTCTTTGATAAATGCCTTGTGTATAAAGTGTATTTGTGGCTGAGCACTTTCTCACAAATACACACATATAAAACAATTACACCCAGATATATTCATAACAGAGGAAAGTCCAGACAGCTCAATGATTGTTATGCTGGGGACGGAATCAGTGTCTTGAATTCATCCCTCACTGAGGGCCAAACATGAGTCACCCGAGAGCCACTCAGTGTCATAGATTGTTAACATTGCCCATGAATCAGCTAGGATCTCATTGGCCAATCTGTCCGATCTGCAACTATGTAGCACAATTTGCAGCAAGCTACAATGCACTGTTTGGTCTAAAAACTTTCTGTCTTGACCAGCATTAAGAGTATGGCCATACGGTCAGGTTTCTTCATCTAGTTTTGGAAGCTAAAATCAGGGGTGACTTAAAAAAATTAAAGTTTTGTCTGTCTTTTATACTTTCTTTCCTTTTATGATCCACTCCTGATTTTGGCTTCCAAAACAGCACCAGGAAACCTGACCATGTTGCTGTACCCTAACTTTTTATGTTATTTGTGCTACAATCGCTCTTCTGTGGGATTGGAGCAGAGCTGTCTTCTCAACACATGCAACAATGTTGCTGTTTTTGAGCTTTTGACCACTTTTGGTAGTTTCTAATCTATGCCTACCAAAGACCCAACAAGACTTGTCGTTTTGGAGATGCTTCTAAACATACAGTAGCCTTATCAAAGCCACCTACTTGTCATTTTTCTTTTTCCAACATATCAAGTGAAATAACTGACTATAAACTTGCCCGCTTAATAAATCCCACCCGTTGATGAGTGCCATTGTCACAAAATAATTTACATTATTCATGTCACCTATGAGTAGTTATAATGTAATGGATACATGACAAAGTAATGCTATCACGATTGTACCAGATTAAGGTATGTAGGTGAGATGACAGCTCCCTACTAGGCTTCATTTTCACCTAGTTAAAAGTTTTGCATAGACTGCGATGCGCTAGAAAGTAAATTACATGATATGTAATGACCACATATTGGTTGTCTATATAGGTTTCACCTTTTGTTACTATAAGGGCATTAAAGGGTTTGTCTCTTCACATGATAGCCTTTAATATGAGAGTTTACATAGGAAATCCAGCTCTGAGAACCCAGCAAATGCTTGATTTTGCTTTGGGCAAATGACAATGGCTAATCTATTCTACCTTATCATTAGATGTTGCCATTTAAATGAATGCTCATCTACAGGGAGTGCAGAATTATTAGGCAAGTTGTATTTTTGAGGATTAATTTTATTATTGAACAACAACCATGTTCTCAATGAACCCAAAAAACTCATTAATATCAAAGCTGAATATTTTTGGAAGTAGTTTTTAGTTTGTTTTTAGTTTTAGCTATTTTAGGGGGATATCTGTGTGTGCAGGTGACTATTACTGTACATAATTATTAGGCAACTTAACAAAAAACAAATATATACCCATTTCAATTATTTATTTTTACCAGTGAAACCAATATAACATGTCAACATTCACAAATATACATTTCTGACATTCAAAAACAAAACAAAAATAAATCAGTGACCAATATAGCCACCTTTCTTTGCCAGGACACTCAAAAGCCTGCCATCCATGGATTCTGTCAGTGTTTTGATCTGTTCACCATCAACATTGCGTGCAGCAGCAACCACAGCCTCCCAGACACTGTTCAGAGAGGTGTACTGTTTTCCCTCCTTGTAAATCTCACATTTGATGATGGACCACAGGTTCTCAATGGGGTTCAGATCAGGTGAACAAGGAGGCCATGTCATTAGATTTTCTTCTTTTATACCCTTTCTTGCCAGCCACGTTGTGGAGTACTTGGACGCGTGTGATGGAGCATTGTCCTGCATGAAAATCATGTTTTTCTTACCTTGCAGACTTCTTCCTGTACCACTGCTTGAAGAAGGTGTCTTCCAGAAACTGGCAGTAGGACTGGGAGTTGAGCTTGACTCCATCCTCAACCCAAAAAGGCCCCACAAGCTTATCTTTGATGATACCAGCCCAAACCAGTACTCCACCTCCACCTTGCTGGCGTCTGAGTCGGACTGGAGCTCTCTGCCCTTTACCAATCCAGCCATCTGGCCCATCAAGACTCACTCTCATTTCATCAGTCCATAAAACCTTAGGAAAATCAGTCTTGAGATATTTCTTGGCCCAGTCTTGACGTTTCAGCTTGTGTGTCTTGTTCAGTGGTGGTCGTCTTTCAGCCTTTCTTACCTTGGCCATGTCTCTGAGTATTGCACACCTTGTGCTTTTGGGCACTCCAGTGATGTTGCAGCTCTGAAATTTGGCCAAACTGGTGGCAAATGGCATCTTGGCAGCTGCACGCTTGACTTTTCTCAGTTCATGGGCAGTTATTTTGCGCCTTGGTTTTTCCACACGCTTCTTGCGACCCTGTTGACTATTTTGAATGAAACGCTTGATTGTTCGATGATCACGCTTCAGAAGCTTTGCAATTTTAAGAGTGCTGCATCCCTCTGCAAGATATCTCACTATTTTTGACTTTTCTAAGGCCTGTCAATTCCTTCTTTTGACCCATTTTGCCAAAGGAAAGGAAGTTGCCTAATAATTATGCACACCTGATATAGGGTGTTGATGTCATTAGACCACACCCCTTCTCATTACAGAGATGCACATCACCTAATATGCTTAATTGGTAGTAGGCTTTCGAGCCTATACAGCTTGGAGTAAGACAACATGCATAAAGAGGATGATGTGGTCAAAATACTCATTTGCCTAATAATTCTGCACGTAGTGTATATAATATATGGACAGTCTGATATTTTGCTCTCATCTATGGTAATGTAGCCAATGACCCATTTATGAATCTATCTATCTATCTATCTATCTATCCATCTATCCATCTATCCATCTATCCATCTATCCATGCTTTGTACCTTTGTGCTAATTAATTAAATACTCACATGTATAACTCTAATATATAGCTTCCTCCTTTTCAAATTGAAGTGTTAGCATTAACTTTTCCCTTCATATGTAAATATTCACAGCTGATATATTTTCAGCTCTTCATTTTACATTTTATGTTTTTTCAGCTTCTACAAGTGCATACATTTCTATGCAACAAGCTCAATTTATTTATTTATTTCTTTTAAGCCATTGAATGTTTCTTAATAGTCAATTCATCTATAACAATATACAGTAAATATTTCTGATCTCATTAAATATTGCCATTTCCATAAAAAATACAGGAGTGTAGTAGCCATAAAAATGAAGCTATTCCGAAAACTGATTGCACAAGCTGCAATAATAATAATTGCTCACATCTTTGCCTGTGTTCTTTCACAACATTTAATTGGTTATATTAATTTGTATACTTTATGTAGCCATATCAATTTTTTCTTTATAGCAAGAAGAATACAATATAAGGTAGGTCCCCTGAATAATTTTTGCTAAAAACATTTATTGCTATGTTAATGATGGGAAATAAAAGGCAATATTACAAAGAATAAAAAGTTATAGAAATTATGCCTGGTATGCCTCTCATGTAGCTATTTATGTTTGTATTTTTTGTAATGCAGCATACCATTTTTCCACATTCATTGTTGTTTTTTTTATTATATGTTTCATTAGTTATTTGTAAAATCAGAATGTAAATTTTATGCTTCATTGGGCCTACACACATTCTACTAATATTACTACTACAAAGAGGAATACAATTGATAATAATAAAGGTAATTAAATCACATTATGTTCAGGCATTGAGAGCTTAGTAGATTTTGTACACTACATTATGCCATGTGTTGTAATGACAACATGAAAAATGCTTATCTGTTGTAAATACAATACTATTTTGAAATATTTTTACTGTTACAGTAGTAATCTCTATATTAGTGAATATTTAGATTTTACATTCTATTTGAATTTTCCCCAAAATTTGGATTCTATAGTGAGTGATTCAATTGGGGGGGGGGGGGGGGCGTCAGGACAGAGTGCACGCAAGATGAAAACAAATTTTCTTCACATGTGTAGATAACCTATAAATTATTAAGAAACATTCTGGTCTTCCATCAAGAGCACTCTGTACCTACCCTTCCCCGTCTGTCTCAAAATGCCATGGTGTATGGGCAAATAAAAAGTATCCTATTGTTACTATATCACCTCAAGAACATTTAATTACTCTTCATTTAATACCTCTAGTTTGGTGTCTTAGTGATTGCTTGCAAAATTCCAGATACATGATCTTGTCAGCCACTGACCATATCACTGTGAGCCATTTCAATAAATCCTGTAACAGTTACACCAGCTTGTACATGTCATGAAATGACTGTTGTGGCCTTCACAGTACAAATATCATATAAAATATGTTATGACTATAGAAAATCTCAATAACATCTTTATCAAGATTTCCCAAATAAAACAGTCTCATAAAATCCAAGAATGTTCTTAATGTTGAGCGATCTGAGCTTCGGATCATAGATCTGAAGTCGCTTCGGTCAAAACATAGTTTGAATCCTGTACGGAGATCTATCCCCGTACAGCATTCAAAAGTTTGGGCTCCGACAAAGTGAAATTCATTATCTCTAAAGTTTTGCAAGACTTAAGTGAATAACTTCAGCCTTCGATTTTTCAAATTAAATGCAATTTTAAAACTGGGATCTGAAGTCAGCTTCGCTACCTACTGGTATCTGGGTATCAAAGACAACATCGGACCTCAGTTTTTTAAATTGTTTTCAAGTTGAAAAATCAATGTTATTCAACAAAGTCTTGCAGATCTATGATCCGAAGCTCACAACGCTTAACACTAGCAGTCCTTAAATTAATATTTTTGTGATTAAGAATTATCATTTAAGATGATTTCTAGATCATAGGAGTTCAACTCATGGGACATTCATCAAGTCTTACCATGATAACCAGATAGAGTCGTATAAAGTGGCCATGAACATAGGTCTCCACCACTCCATACAACTTTTCCCCACCAAAGTCATCTCAGTGGGAATGGAAGAGGTTCCCTTATTTTAGTAGCCAATGGTTTTCCCAGTGCTGAGATTTTCTCTCTAACACATATCATTATCATCCCATGATGCTTAGCTTTCCAGATTAGAAGAATAAAAGTCTTATAAGGGTATCTGAGTTTTATATATTGATGGCCTATACTCATGATAGGTTATTATTATCAGATAAGCAGGGATGCAACTCCCAGCATCTCTGCCATTCAATTGATTGAAGAGGCTGTGGTGCTCTGTTGAGGCAATTGCCGTTTCCTAGGCCAGTGACATCACATTCAATTGTCACATGGCCTAGACAGAGCTTAGTTCCGTTTCAATGAGCTGTAATACCAAGCATAACTGCTAACAACGGCACTGAGTTTGGTAGCTTGCGAGGAGGCTGCAGCACTCATTAAAGCACTACAACCTCCTAAAACAGTTGATTGACAGGGATACCAAGTGTTGGACCCCTACCAAGTATCGTATGCCTAGCAATCTGATATTGATGACCTAAAAAATATCAATACCAAACACCCAGAAAACCCCTTTAACATTGATGGATAGATTAAAAGATATGCCCTTGTTTGTAGCTATGACAATGAGAATGAAATTATCCAATGTTTTCATTTCTGGTTGGAAATCATGCAAGAGAATTATAAGAATATACAGAATATAACTGATCTTTAAAAATGAAAAATAAAAATGTAACTGATATAGTATATTAAGCACTTCTCTAACATCCCCCTCAAAGGACACAAGTTAAAGTAAAAAATGATTTGTCAATGAATTTTAATTCAGCTTTAAAAAATATGACTATATTATCATAAAAAACAAATTTCTCAATACCGAGACTCATCCACCTTCTCTCCGTCCTTTGAGAGATATAAAAAGAATTGTTTACACGGTTGTAACATGAAGTATAAACACAGAGGAACTCGGGAACAGAACAGCATTAAAATACACACAGGTTTTAATAGGAAAAAAAACACATTTGTAAATGGTTCTCTGTTCCTGTTTACACTAGATAGCTGTTTAGCTTGGTGCCGGCTGTCACTCAGATTCATGACTCTTCTAATGGTTGAAATCTCAAAGGCGTTTTCACAGACTACAGATATCAGTAGTGTGGCCCAAATACATTACAATTATTTTAAATATTCAGATTCTGCCTCATACTGAACCAACAACATTGTTCTCTTCTATACAGAAGCTTTACAAAATATTTAATTGAATATTCAAAAATTCTACCTAACGAAAAAAAAAAAAAAATCTATGGCATTATAAATACCTGGAACAGGCTCACACGACGTGATCAGATGGGAAAAGCTTTCCATAGTTTGGTTGTGCTGTAGTTTGGCTGCTATTGTTTTTTTTTTTTTCCCCCTACTGTTTGGGAATTGATGAACCATTGGGAAATTTAGATATTTTTTAAGCAATTGAAGTTCATTCTAATTGTTGCCACTTGGAGGAATTGTTTCCCATTATCCTCAGTAAGAGTAAAATTGGTGTAGATTTTAGGAATTTGTGGCTTAAACCACAATGGAGTTTTGTGTCACTTTACCTTTAATTGTTAAAACGTCTAGGACCCAGATGGTTGATCCTGAGAATATGACTGCTGATAAACAATTTTTAGGCAATTTTATGTTTATTTTCTTTTTTAACAGCCACTTTTTAATTTTAAAGGGGTTGTCTCATTTGGGATGTTGATAGCCTATCACTAGAATAAGCCATCAATGTCAGTCAGGTGTGGGTCCCACCTTCAGGATTTGCTCCTGCCCCTGGAACGGGGCCCCTGAAGTAAACGGAAAGCAGCCGCACATGTGCAACCACCCTCTGTTCACCTCTATGGGAGTAAAAATAGCTCAGGGCCAGCTTGGGTGTTTAGGGCAGTCCCATAGTGGTGAAAGGAGAGATGGATATGCATGCACGGTGAATTCTCCATTCTCCACTATGGGACTTCCAAAACAGACAAGCATGTACACCCAGCTATTTTTAGAACTCCCATGGTGAAGAATAGAGAGCACACTGCACATACGCAGTGTGTTCTTCACATTTGGGGCCCCAATCTTGATATAGGATGAGTCCCAGAGGTGGTACCTGTACCCCAGCATATCCTAGTAATATATAACCAATGTCCCAGATGGACCAAACCCTTTAAGTCAGGTCAACAATCAGTTTTTATAATGTGAGAACGCTAAATCTGGACAAATGCGTTCCCTGCAACAGCCATGTTTAGAGCATATATTGCCTAATGTATACATTTAGGGTTCCTATAGACCAGTGGTGGCGAACCGTTTAGAGACTGAGTGCCCAAAGTGCAACACAAAACCCACTTATTATCGCAAACTGCCAACATGGCAATTTAACCTGAATACTAGGTTTGCCACCACTGCTATAGACTTTTATTTGCCATTTTGTCCTTCTAGCAGATGTTGGCCAGCATATTTTTATCATTATCACAATTGTAGAATATGCCTTCCAATAAAGCTATATATATTTTTTTAATCAATCACCAACTTATGCAACTGCAAATACAATTGTATTCTACTGAGACATACGTTTAGTGGACAGTTTCAAACAAGTGCAATGCCCAAATGTGACGATAACCTAGCATAATCTCTATCTCACAAGAAAGGATTGTCAAAGACAATTTTATCCCAAAGTGTTCTGGCTTGCTCATGTGTGGACTTGACCTAAAAGTCTAAAGAAATCTAAATTGATGTCAATATTTTGATGAAATATTTCCTAAACATGAGATTATTGTTGCATTTACAGTTAACAGAACAGTTTTGATAATGGCAAAGACATCAGAGCAATTTCTTCTCTATTTTATGGACTATCTGAGATCCTTGGGTTAGTTTGTCTTCATATAATCTATTTTTCCTTTGCCTGAGAAGCTGACAAAAGCATCTGGGTCTCTATGGTGGTAATTAGGGAAGGCTTGCTGCCTGCTGTGCTGAAAAGTAGCTCAGAGACTTCTGTATGAGTAAATTCGAGCAGGAAAGACGAAAAATGATGAGTGCTGATGCAATGGTACCAGAAGCACATAAGGGGGTAATTGTATCCACTAGTGTCGAGGTTGTCATCTAGTTTCTTATTGTCCTCATCAAACACTTTATCACACCTCAAAGAAGAGTACGGGCATATAAAATTGACTCATTTATTGACACTAACTTATACGGTAGCTGAAAGTGTCCTCTTAATTCACATTCTTGTTACTCTTAAAAGTGAGTTTTATTGATTGGCATCTGAAATTGTTTTAAATAACTCACGACGCACAATCTTCTAGTTGTTAAAAGCATGATAACTATGCATGTCAACGACTAATCACATTTATTACAGTTTAAGTTTCAGTTTGCTTTGAAAGTCTCTCTCATTAGATGGTCCCCGGGGACAACAAGGATAATGCAATTGTGTTTTTCTGATACATTTATGCTTTGATGCGTATTTGTTTGCATTACATATCAAGGTGTGTTGCTGGCAAAGAAACTTAATGGAATGAGAACTCACAATGCGACTTGTTGGGCATTTCATTCCATATATCCAATTTAGAATAATACATATAGCATGGTGCTGGCAGCTGGCGCATTCATGGACCAAAGTGGGCTCTTTTTTGATCAACAGCTAATTTGTCAAGAGTGAAGTGTTCACTATAAACTTCCTGTCCAGCAGACCCTTTACCCCTATACCAATTTAACTGGTAATCTGCAAGTAAATCTGGTTTAACACAACCGTAAAGGGCCTACAGTATATTATAGCTGCAAATTCTTGTTCCCAGGCAGTTCTTCTGAACCAATCTAAGTTCAGGAAATCTCATATTTTTTCTTGTGCCCCCAGAGAGTTGGAAAGTAAGGCTTAACCCCAGAGATGGGTGAATCTATTCTAAAATTTGTAAATCCAACCCAATTTTTTTGTGATTTGATTTGGAAGTATAGAGAGCAAAATACTTTTTCCAGGCAATCTGAGCACTTTTGATTTAGGTAAAATATATTCAGACCCGAATTGGATTAGACAGGCAATTTGCCTGAATCCAACTAGAATTGAATCTTACCAAACGCGCTCATCTCTATTTACAATAACTCCCTTCCTTTCTACTTTTTCTCTAAGTAGTTATTACCCATGCTTCTGAGTATGTTTGTAACCAGAATATTGTCTGCAGCAGTCAAGAGAAGGGAGAGGTAAGAATGTGGGATACCCAAGAGTATTGCCAGCATTTATGGGAGTCCAGTAGATATCCTCTTTTTAGGAGTTTTCCATGCATTTCATGGGAGTAGATAAGTATGATTTAACCTTTTCTGAAGCAAATTGTATGCAGTAGAGCCTGCAAACTGTAAAAAAAAATTCTAAATATATGCCGCAAGGAAGCTGGTGTATATTTAGACTGGTGGTGGATGTGTCAAAGTTATAAGTTCAGCAGATATGGGGCAGGGGTAATTAAGATTGGCATCTAAAAAGACCGGCGTCTAAAACGCTGAACATAATAAATGACACCCTTTATACTTTGTTCCAGAGATAAGCACATTTCTTCAAATTTGGGAAGACAGTATGCAAATTAGCTCTTAGCAAGATTTGCCTCTAATGCCACCAGATAAAATGTTCTTAACATTGTGGTTTGATAGAAGATTTGGCTAAATCACCTATCCAGTTTGATTTTGGTCCAAATAAATTCTATCAAGTCAAAATTGCTCTCATTGCCTGGAAGCGCCTCTCTCTCTCCTCCTTGATTCTCCTGTCTGATATCACACAAAATGTTTATTCTATGGAATCCAAATTTGTTAAAAGATTTGGGACAAATTTTCAAATTTCTGAAATAATTTGTTCATCTCTACTTTGTTCTCATTGCATTTAGCATGAATGTATGCCCCTAAACATATGCCTATAAAGATGTATATAATTGTATGCCCATTTAGTTGCATAATTTGTTGCTGACTCCCAATGCAAAAAAAATTAAAGTGGATCCTCTTTTTTACATGTCCACCATTATCCACGTATTCTGCTACATGTTTGGCAGTTGAAGTCTACTGAATTGTTGTCATGTACATCAGGAACTGTTTCCGATGTATATGTCAATGTTGTTTCAGCTGTCATCGGAATGAATGAGACTGTAATGTGGCAGGACCTACGCCGATGCTCTATCTGATATATCTAAATAACATGTCAAAATGATGCTAAAACTGGAGGATCTGCGGATGAACCACAAGTGATCTTGCCAGATTATGTCAGAGATATTAAATTGCTTTCTAATGGCTGAGATTTAGCTCTGCTAATAAATCATACTTGGAACTTAGTCCATTTACTCAAAAAACTAACACTCCTTTAATCTGTTTTTCATTTATTGCTGGCAGGCATGGCAGAACGTTTGGTTCGAAATCCAGCAGGCTTCAAAAGTTATTGTACTAATTCTATCTCCACCCCATGTATGTTCATTTCCATGGGTAATTAGCTAAAAGCCGCCCTGCAGGGCAGTGCCTTTAGTGTAAGCTGTGACAGGATCCATTACAAGTAAGCATTTACGATATGCTTACCCTACCAGTGCTGCTTTCCTGACCCCCCTGTGTTTGGACATCAGTATGATACCTTGATGTTGTCCATGTGTTGTCAGCTGACCATGAAGAGCAATTATGGTTATGTGACCTGACAGGACACAGCCTGGACTAAAAAAAAACATAGCAGGTAATGACTGGCTGCCATGATCAAGTGAAGTCACATTTACATTATATCATCACATCTATTTTAAACCAAAAGGAACCAGGAATCGGTGGGTCACATTTGAAATGGATTACAGCAGAATTAGTACTGTGACTATATTCTATTCAAACTATAAGATCACTCACCTTCATCCAAGCCCTATGTCAACAATAAAGTCTTATAAATGACTCTGCAAACCAAATAAAGTAAAAAAAAAAAAAAAAAAAAAAAAGGATTTGAATGAAAATGCTATGCTTATTACGTACATTTGAGATTCACCACCAGGAAAGGTATAGGGTGGACTCTCATTTCATTCGTTGGGGCCATCTGGCACCAGGAGAGGTGTGGAGTGGCCTCGGCATGCATGTTGGTACCTGCATTTCCTAGATTTAATGGAGGCCATTTTGGCACCAAAAATCAAGGTGGGCCTAGCATGCATGTGGATCCTACACTACCTGAATTTTATGGTAGCCGTCATGGCACATAACAGGTAGAATTTTGTGCTTGGTTCCAGTCTTACAGAGATCGCCTTGACGTGTGGCAGACGGGCCCAAATAATTTTGTACAAAATGTATTTGCCAAGAATCTAAAATTTGCTTAATAAGAATAGAATTAGCATTAAAATACTTTTTTGTACTTTATTTGGTTTTCAGGAAGAGGAGGTAGCCAACACTGTTTTTGTATTTTTATTTTTTTCCCTTTTTTTTATTATTTTTTAATTTTTTATAAATTTGGGAAGACCCCAAAACATTGGGGAAAAGAAAAGAAAATGCAAAGAGAATGTGTGCTGGAGTCTAGCAATAGCTGGGTGTGGCCGGTATACTTAGCACAAGGTACGGACAAGTCCTGTGGGATCCATGCCTGGTTAATTTTAATAAACGTGAGCTTGTCAACGTTGGCTGTGGACAGGCAGCTGTGCTTGTCTGTGATTACCCCCACTGCCATGCTAAACACACGTTCAGACAATAAACTTGATGCAGGGCAGGCCAGGACCTCCAAGGCATAAAGGGCAAGCTCAGGCCATGTGCCCAATTTGGAGACCCAGAAGTTGAATGTGGCAGACCTATCAGTCAGTACGTGTAGGCATGTGCACATGAACTGTTCCACCATGTTGCTAAAATGCTGCCTCCTGCTAAGACGTTTCATATCAGCTGGTGGTGCTGGTTGTTGTGGCGTGCTGACAAAAAAAAACACATTTCAACCATGCTAACCCTCCATTCTGAGGTGCTGGCGGTGCACAAGCTGTGTTGGCGATTTTGCCCATTATTGCACACCACCAGGCAAGGCTTAAGGCTCAGCGGCACCAACCACTCATTGGTCTGTTGTTCCATGCCCGTCCGAAGCTCCAGCATGGTGTGTTTTTTCCCCCCAAACAGATGAGTTTCAAAACAGCCTGCTGTCATTTTCCTCTGGCTGTGCTGAAGTTGGTGGTGAAGGTGTTACGCTGACCGGATGAGGAAGTGGTAGAGGAGGAAGAGGAGTAGGAGGAGTAGGCAACAGCAGGTAATGAGAAATGACCTGCAATCCTCAGTGGCGGTAGGACATGCGCCAAACTGCTATCCGCCTCAGGCCCAACAGACACTGCATTTACCCAGGTTGCAGTTAAGGAGATATAACATCCCTGCCCGTGCTTACTGGTCCACCTATCGATAGTTATGTGGACCTTGCCACAGATGGCGTTGCACAGTGCACACCTGATTTTGTCCACCAGTTGGTTGTGCCGGGCAGGGATGGTTCACCTGGAAAAGTAGTGGTGGCTGGGAACCACGTACTGTGGGACAGCCACCACCATAAGGTTTTTAAAAGTCTTTGTCTCCATCAGACAAAATTTCAGCATTTCAAAGGCCAGGAATTTTGAAATGCTGGCATTCAGGGTGGGTACTTCAGGGGGGTACTTCCTCTTTTTCTCTAGTGTTTGGGGGATGGATATGCTGGGTGGTGGTGGTGGTGGTGGTGGTATGGTGTTACTACCACATCCTCTGTTTGCGGGGTGGCAGGTGCCAATGTCACTCCAAAGGGAGAGAAAGAGGTTGAGACTGCAGCAGAAGAGGGAGCAAGAGGAGCCTAAGACCTTTTGTGGTTTCTGAAGTGTGTACTTCACTGCAGCTTGTGCTTTGCATTTAGATGTCTGGTCATACAGGTACTGCTCAAGTTTAGAACGTTTATGCCTCACTTCAGGATCCGATTGCACAGCAAGCAAATCCCTTGCGTCTTGTCGTCAGCACATTGTCTGAAGAACTGCCACGTGAGGGAACTCCTTGGAGATGGATTTGGTGTGCTCAGTCCCTGGGTGCAGTGGCCAGTAGCAGGCATACTAGCTAGGGGACGGCCACTCTACTTTTGCACCCTGCTTCATCTTTCGCTGTGCGGCTGGTGCTGTGTGACCACCACCTTTTCCTCCAAACTGCACAAGTCAGTCGCATGACCTCATCATCCTCCTCATCATCTACCACCCACTCTTCACCCCTGCCCTCCTTGCTGGTCTGTACAGGGCAGAAAGCCACAGCAGTTGGCACCTGTGTTTCGTCATCATGACGATGCTGCGATGGTCCTCCCATGTCCACATCATGAAACATAAGTGGTTGGGCATCAGTGCACTCAATCTCTTCCATATCTGGGGCAGGGCTAGGTGGATGGCCCACGGAAACCCCACCAGCAGAGTCATCAAAAAGCATAAGAAACTGCTGCATGACCTGGGGCTCAGACTGCTTGGCTGATTTGCAAGGGGATGAGGTGAAGATGCCCATGTGATGCAGGTGCCAACTCTGTGGTTTCAGCAGGGGATAAGGTGGGAGACAATGTGAAGGAACTGAAGGCACTGTCATCCATCCAATCTACTACCACCTCTACTTATTCTGGATTCACTGTTCATACACAGGTATTTGGGCCTACAAAATGACTCTGAACATCCTGTGTCCTACATTCATCTGAGGAAGGTGTTTCATTTGGACATGTAGCTGGCACAGATTGATCATGTCCTCTCCCTGCAACAGGAGCTCCACTAGCACCACCAGCACCACGACCAGAGCCATGTCACTTATTTGATGCTCTCCTCATTCTTTGAGGTCACCCACCGAACTAAAAGACAGATTAACTATTTTAATTTCCCTGTTACATATGCAGTGCAGGTGTACGTCACACCAAAAATGAGTATCTGTCACCCACCGAACTAACAATCGGATTAACTATATTAATTTCCCTGTCATATATGCAGTGCAGGTGTACCTCACACCAAATATGGGTATATGTCAGCGGCCGAACTAACAGTCAGATTAACTATATTAATTTCCCTGTCACATATAAAGTGCTCATGCATCTCACACCAAAAATGGGTATGTGTCACTAACCGTACTAACAGATGGATTAACTATATTAGTTTCCATGTCACATGTGCAGTGCACATGTATCTTACACCAAAAATGGCTATATGTCAGCGCCAAACTAACAGTCAGATTAACTATATTTCTCTGTCATGTATAAAGTGCACGTGTATCTTATACCAACAATGGGTAAATGTCACCAACCGAACTAACAGATGGATTAACTATATTAATTTCCCTGTCAAGTATGCAGTGCAGGTGTACCTCACACGAAAAATTGGAATATGTGCAACAGATGGGTGCCAGTGTCTTAGGTATCCCTTACCCTTTAAGAGTTTTTGGGAAAATACATGTCCCTTTGTTAGAGCAAGTTGTTGTGACACCAGTTGCATTTCAGCAACATGGAACGGAGTCCCCTTTAAGTATAGTGGTGTTGGTACCCAGATGTAGGATTGCCAGAGTGGTGTAGGGCAGGGCCGGACTGGGACAAAAAATAGGCTCGGGCATTTTTGACTGAGCAGCCCAATCACATGACCCCCAACAGGCCCCACCCCCTTGCAGTCTAGGGGCGGAGCCAAAGCCAGAAGCACTATTGAGAGGCAGGGCCAGCCACCAGTAAGATAGGAAGGCTTCAGCCAACACACAAGCTTCTTTGGGGGTCCCCAGGTGACATTAGGGGTCTTAGTACGATCCGGCCACCTAATCCGGCAGAAAATGCAAGGAATCGACTGGAAACAAAGCACAGCATGCAGCGGTTTATGTCCCGCTGATTCTCTGCATTTTTTCCCAGATTGTGGCCAGATCTCTGCCATACCCCATTATAGTAAATGGGGCCGGTGGGCATTCCGTCAGCATCCAGCAGTGCCGGATCCAGTGAATTCTCAGCTGGAACAGCCTGCCAAGATCACTATCGCAGATGTGAAAGTAGCCTCATACAGTGCCCCATACCTCTTATATCCAGTGACGTCTCCTCTGATGTAGATGTTCTCTTTCTTCATCTTCTCCATTCAGACCAGGCCACAGTGATAATTTCTTTCAGCCATCTCATGTCTCTGCAGAGTTTGACACACATTTTAGTTTCCTACTTTTCCATCATCCTCCAATTAACATCCCATCATGCACCCCCAATACTGAGAAGCTGTGCTCCCCAAAACTATACTGCAAAAAGAACTGTGCTAAGCTGATGCTGTGCCAGGGTGCCCCCAAAGTAATGGTGCTCCCAAAGTCCCAACAATAGTAATTATTTCTTTGCCAGAGTGCATTTAGTAGTAATAGTGCTCCTACAGTGCCCCCAACAGTAATTGTGTCCCACAAGTAATAATGCTCCCATAGTACCCCAGTTGTAAGAAAGCCCACCATAATGCCCCGATAGTAATAATTCTCTTTATAATGTGTGACAGTAGAACCCCCCCCCCCTTATAATGTGCACCAGTACAAAAAATGCCCCGTCGTGTGGCAGTAAAAAAAGAAACACCTCCTCTTAGTGCCCCCAGTAGAGCCAATGTCCCCAGAGTGCCCTCATGTGTTCCAATGACCTGCACTGTGTGCCACTACAAAAAACACTTAGTGCCCAGTTGAGCTTAGGTGCCCATAGTGACCTAATAATTAGTGCCAGTATAAAATACTCCTATATAGTCCCCCCAGAAGATGCCCCCATAGTGCTCCTTCCCCGTCTCCATAGTGCCCTCCATAATGTGGCACTATAAAATGCCCCACATAGATACCCCCATAATGCTCCTTTCCTCCCTTCCCCATAGTGGCATCAAAATGGGTGCCAGTATTAAATGCCCCTATATAATGCCCTCAGTGTGCTCTTGTCCCCCACTTCTCCATAGTGCCCACCTATAATGCGTGCCAGTATATAGGGCCCCCAGTAGATGCCCCCATAGTGCAGTCATACACGCACTCTCCACACACATGGACGCAGTCATACACACACTCTCCACGTACATGGACGCAGTCATACAAGCACTCTCCACACACATGGACGCAGTCATACATGCACTCTCCACACACATGGACGCAGTCATACACGCACTCTCCACACACATGGACGCAGTCATACACGCACTCTTCACACACATGGACGCAGTCATACACGCACTCTCCACACACATGGGCGCGCTCATACACACACTCTCCACATACATGGATGCAGTCATACACGCACTCTCCACACACATGGACGCAGTCATACACGCACTCTCCACACACATGGACGCAGTCATACACGCACTCTCCACACACATGGACGCAGTCATACACGCACTCTCCACACACATGGACGCAGTCATACACGCACTCTCCACACACATGGACGCAGTCATACACGCACTCTCCACACACATGGACGCAGTCATACACGCACTCTCCACACACATGGGCGCAGTCATACACGCACTCTCCACACACATGGACGCGCTCATACACACACTCTCCACATACATGGACGCAGTCATACACGCACTCTCCACATACATGGACGCTGTCATACACGCACTCTCCACATACATGGACGCAGTCATACACGCACTCTCCACACACATGGGCGCAGTCATACACGCACTCTCCACACACATGGACGCGCTCATACACAGACTCTCCACATACATGGACGCAGTCATACACGCACTTTTCACATACATGGACGCACTCATACATGCACTCTCCACATACATGGACGCACTCATACACAGACTCTCCACATACATGGACGCAGTCATACACTCACTCTCCACGTACATGGACGCAGTCATACTCGCACTCTCCACGTACATGGACGCAGTCATACACGCACTCTCCACGTACATGGACGCAGTCATACACGCAATCTCCACGTACATGGAGGCAGTCATACACACACTCTCCACGTACATGGACGCAGTCATACACGCACTCTCCACATACATGGACGCAGTCATACACGCACTCTCCACATACAGGGACGCAGTCATACACGCACTCTCCACATACAGGGACGCACTCATACACGCACTCTCCACATACATGGACGCGCTCATACACGCACTCTCCACACACATGGACGCACTCATACACGCACTCTCCATGTACATGGACGCACTCATGCACACAGTCACCACATACATGGACGCACACATATAAAATACACATATATAGACACCCAGTTTTCCTTCTGTGCCTCTCCCCCATACTCTATTGCCTCTGCACTTGTGCCATGCAGGATAGCAGGGAAGCTGGATGACATTTCATGATATAATTCACCCAGCTTTCCTACTGTACTGCAGGTCACATGTGCACAGTCTGGAAAAGCTGAAAATAACCGCAGTTCCCCTGCCACTCACATCACTGGTGCAGTTGTGACAATCCAACTGGTGTTCAGCATGGTGGGCAGGAAAGGTTCCGGCTGCAGGAATCGCTTTGCGGGTAGAAAAGGGGCGGGGCTATGATAGCTCCGCCCACATCAGGCCGTCCTGTTGCTAGTCACCACTGTCGATCATAAGAACTGAGGAGTTGGAGAGGCGGAGCAATGTTACCGATGTCAGGTCAGTGACAGAGTGCAAATGCAGGAGAA
Organism: Bufo gargarizans; assembly: GCF_014858855.1. Classification (NCBI taxonomy): domain Eukaryota; kingdom Metazoa; phylum Chordata; class Amphibia; order Anura; family Bufonidae; genus Bufo; species Bufo gargarizans. The sequence goes on from NC_058083.1 coordinate 486,812,150, forward strand.
GTCAGCTGCTCTGACAGGGGCCCGGGGTGACAAAGTACAGCGACTGCTCTCGGGCCCCGAAGCAGCTGCTTCCCTGATAGTTACACCACTGGGGAGCGCTCATCTCCACTCCTGCCTGGCTGCTGCCTGCCACATTAATAAAAAAATAAAAAAACTCAGCCGGCAGCCCGGCTGATTGTGTTCGGCCCGGCCCACCAGGCGGCCCGGCCCACCGGGCAAATGCCCGGTCTGCCCTATGGCCAGTCCGGCCCTGGTGTAGGGTGACCTACAATCTCCCTGAAGGTGTTGTATGCATGTGTCATGGTGCTCCTACATGGATTTTCTTGGATCCGAGATGTGGTTGTCCAAAGCAGTGCAAAAGGGGTGATTAACTTGGATGATAAATAAGTAGAATAAATGGAGTCCAGACTTGTATTAACGTAGTTAACAGCTTTACTTGAATAAACTTGCATCAAGGAACAATCTTCCAACTCAATCTTGGTCACTAGCAGGTTTTGGCATTAGTTTTGGCAGGCAAACACTTTTAAATCTTTACTCTCTCAGCTCTGCTATGTCAGTGGCTTAAATAGGAACTTCTCCTCTTCTGCTAGAACTTAGCTTTCTGTAGTCTGACTCTTACGGTAGAAAAACTTCTTCCTGGCTTCTAACTTACTTGGCTTGACTTTAGGCAATGCTTCCTATTAGAGGGTGTAAGCTAGACACACAACCTCTCCCCAAGGAGGGGAACGCTAGACTGTCTTCTCTAACTAAACTCATCCCTCTCTAGAGAGGGCTGGAATGGAGCTAGAAGGTTCCTCTCTAAGGAAATTAGCTCTGCCACTGTTGCCACCATCTGCTGGGGAACCAGGCACATTACACTTAAAGAGGACCTTTCACTAGTATACAAACTAAAAACTAACTCTATCTGTGGGCAGAGCGGTGCCCAGGGGTCCCCCTGCACTTAATAGTATGCCTGGGCGCCGCTCCGTTCACCCGGTATAGGTTCCGGTGTCTCCGCTCCGTCTGTTGTACTGGACTGATTTTTTGTAGGAGGCGTGTCCCTTGCTGCAGTGCTGGCCAATCGCAGCGCACAGCTCATAGCCTGCATTGTTTGTGAATTCCCCAACTAATGAAAGCATTGTGTTCTTCATCTAGTCATGGGTCCCCAAGCATTGGTCAAATTATGAATGGACTATTATATTACACTATCATATAGGACCCATGTAGTAGAGACACTGGACTCTAAGCCATAATTAAAATTCTTCTCCACACTTTTACTTATAGGGCTGCTATGCACTCATTTGGTAGATATAGGGGATCCCATATTCTACTCCCTTCCCCACATACACACACACACATACTGTCACAAACACAACATCTGTATCCAACTTTTACTATCATATAAATGTTTTAAATTGGTTGTCTCAAATCTGCAAATGGCATTTATCATATAGACAACGTTAATACCAGGCACTTTCTAATATGTTGTGATTGTCCATATTGCCTTCTTTGTTGGCTAGATTTATTTTTCCATCACATCATATACTGCTGGTTTCCAGGGCTCTTGACATTGCTGCAGCGCAGAGAGGCCAGAACTATTTCTTAGGCTGAGTTCACACGGGCGAGATTTCCGCGCGGGTGCAATGCAGTAGGTGAACGCATTGCACCTGCACTGAATCCTGACCCATTCATTTCAATGGGGCTGTGCACATGAGCGTTTTTTTTCATGCATCACTTCTGCAATGCTTTAAAATCGCAGCATGTTCTATATTCTGCGTTTTTCACGCAGCCCTGGTTCCATAGAAGTGAATGGGGCTGCGTTAATAACGCATTGCATCTGCAAGCAAGTGCGGATGCAATGCGTTTTTCACTGATGGTTGCTAGGAGATGTTGTTTGTAAACCTTCAGTTTTTTATCACGCGCGTGAAAAACGCATCAAAACGCATTGCACCCGCGCGGAAAAAACTGAACAACTAAACGCAATTGCAGCCAAAACTGACTGAACTTGCTTGCAAAATGGTGCGAGTTTAACTGAACGCACCCTGAACGCATCCGGACCAAATCTGTCACGCTCGTGTGAACTCAGCCTTATAGTTTGCAAGCACGATCACCGCTGCCGGACTGCAGAATGGTCGTAACCCCTGGAAACAAGCAGTGTATGCTAGAAATGAATGAAGCCACCAAAGGAGGCAATATGGACAATCACAACACATGAGTAAGTGCCTTATATTAACTTTGTCTACATGATTAATGGCATTTGTTGAAGTTAAATAGCCTGTTTAAATGGGGTTCTCCAGGATTTTATTTTTTTTAATTCCTGAAGCAACTTACTCCACCCTTGTCCATGGGCTGTGTCTAGCATTGCTTGTCATCCGTGGTCATTTGAATGGGGCTGCCCTACAATTCAAACTATAACCTATAAACAAGTGTGGCACTTTTTTTGGGGGGGGGGGGGGCTTTCATTTCTAATGCCATATAAATCCTTTAACTTGAATGATTTTGCCTAATTTTTCTAAATATGAAGGACTAAACATTCTTAAATTCATTAGAGCTCCACAGATCTACACAGGGCTGCAGCAGTCTCAGATTATGTTCCCGCTGTAACAGCAGAATAATAATGTATCTATAGACACAGGCTCAATAAGTGATATCTGAGATAAAGTATCTGTTCTATAAGTGCTGCTTCATGCTGAATGCCTTGTGCTCAGGAGAAGATGTGCTGCCGCTTTTAAATCTCAGAGTGGTATCTTGTAATGACTTGCTTCAAATGAACGTATTGTAGAATCATCAGTCGCCAGCCGCAAGCAAGAACGTATTCCATAACAAAGCTAGTTGTAAGAATCTCATTTAAACATTAGAACCCAGGCACATCAATCTGGGCTGCCCTGCATGTCTTTATCTATTCATTTGTCTAGAATTACCAAATTATAACAGGAACATTTCGGAACATATCCGATTTTTCATTTCAGTATTGTAGTATTATGTTTTAATCTGATCTATCTACCTTTAGTCTATCTATCTATCTATCTATCTATCTATCTATCTATCTATCGTTCGTATTTTATCTAGTATAAAATACATATCCACAGTATTTAGATTTATCTCATATGTAAAAAGGTTTCATGGAAAATTTGCTATCTATCTAGAGATAAAAAACAACACTGGGCAGCACAGCAGTTTCAATGCGTAGGTGTGGAGTGCCAGCGGCTGTGGGGCGATCCACCTCCAAATAATCAATAAACATAATAAATTCCACAGCACGTCCAGGGCGTAAAATCAAAGTATTTTTTTATTTATTCACCAGACAACGTTTTGGTCCACTTGCTGGGACCTTTCTCCATTTCTATCTGTTGTATTTTATTTATCTTATTGTTTCATCTCCATGTATTTAATATCTATCTATCTATCTATATATCTATCTATCTATCTACCTATCTACCTATCTATCCCATATCTATGTATATATCTACAGTATTTATATATATATATATATATATATATATATATATATATATCATGGTTTCTTCTCAATATATTCCATATCTATCTATCTATCTATCTATCTATCTATCTCTATATCTATCCCATATCTATGTATATATCTACAGTATTTTAATATATATATATATATATATATATATATATATATATATATATATAATGTTTTTTTCTCAATATATTCCATATCTATCTATCTATCTATCTCTATATATCTATATATTTATCTATCTATATTTTGTCATTGCATCTCTCCTGTGTGTTAAAATGGGACTAAAGTAAAATTCTTCACCCTCCCCCCCACCAAAAAAAAGCATAGAATAAAATTAGGATGTAAGTGTGAAACTTGCCTTCATTTGTTTTTATCTGTATTTGTGAATCCATAGAAGTCATAGAAATTGCATCTTTCCAAGGTAAATTCATTGATTTGTCTCCTCATTCATTTTTAAAGTAATATTTCAGAGCAGTAATAACAACAAACCCTTCAGCAACCTGAAGTCATTAACTAATCAGCAGATTGCATCCAATTATCCAGTCAGCAGCTTAGTGACGCATGCACAGATCAATCACTCAATTTAAATACAATATTAGTTCAAACGTGCAATTTGTTATTAATCTTTTGGATCTTGGCGTAGCACACCATCAGTGCTTATCCATCTCTAGGTGACGCTCTCTAACAACTAAAACGGTATCTTCACCAGGTGGATCTTGTTAGGTTAGATTTGTACTTCCCATCATTTTCTATTGGATTTATATGCACCTGGATTCATCCATGAAAATGGTCTTCTTCATCCCAAGAATGAGTTCAGATTTGACATATCTGTGGCAGATTTGCAGTGTGCATATTCCATGCTGCATGTCCACATCCTCACATCCTCAAATTATAGGATACATGCAGATGCGGTTTTGAAAATACCATGACCATGTAGTAGAAAAATTACATATGGATAAACTATCATGTTGCAGATCTTCAAATCTACGTCATGCTAATTATGTGGGTGCAAAATTCAGCCCCCTTAATGTATAGGGATGAAATCTGTGGTGATCTACATCAGTCCACATGAACTTATAAGGGTTTTGCTGTGGTTTTCCTCAGAACTGTCTCAAGGTCTACAGAAGGAAAAGTCCCACCGCTTAAACAGTTACTTGGCTAGTTACTTAAACAGATTGTCCAATTTCAGGAGGAAACTGAAGAACTCAGGAGATCCTCTTGCAGTGAAGAAGTGTTAAGTGACCATTACTCACCTGGCAGATTCAATGCCACCACTCCCATTCTCCTGGCTGGGATTTGTTTATTCAGCTGTATTGGTGACATCATGTCGACAACACATGGCCACGGCTTCCAATCACTAGCCTCAGTGATTGGCTGCAGCAGTCATGTTCTGTCGACGTGCCATAACCACTACATCTGGGAACACAGATCCTTGCTAGGAGAATGGGAGTGGTGGCATGGGATCTGCCAGGTGAGTAATGATCACTTAACATATGGTCATTGCAAGCGGATCTCCTGAGTTGTCTAGTTTCCTCTAAAACTGTAAAGCCTCTTTAAATATTGCTTAACTTGTGGAGATAAATTGGGCCAACCTTAGTTAGCATTTCCATCTTCCTTTTCCCTCACCTTTGCATATTTGGTAAACCCTTAATACCCTTAATTTGGTTGTGGGCCATAAAGAAATCCTTCTTCTTGGGGTGGAGGCAATAGAAAATGGGCATGAGAAAAAAAAAGCTTGTTTGCAACTTTTGATTCCAGGACTTTCCATGATATACAGTACTGTGCAAACGTTTTAGGTAGGTATGGAAAAAATCGTACAAAGTAAGAATGCTTTCAAAAATATAAGTGGTTATTTTTATCAATTAACAAAATATAAAGTGAATGAACAAAAGAGAAAACTAAATCCAATTCATATTTGGTGTGACCACACTTTGCCTTCAAAACAGCATCAGTTGTTCTAGGTACACTTGCACACAGTTTTTGAAGGAACTTAGTATGGAGATTGTTCCAAACATCAACTAAGCACAGATATTATGTGTATGTAGGATTGCTCAAATCCTTTTGGCTTTTTATGTAATCCCAAAGAGACTCAATGATATTGAGATCAGGGCTTTGTGGGGACCATATCATTACTTACAGGGCTTCCTATTCTTCTTTACACTGAAGATACTCTTTAATGACATGGGCTGTATGTTTAGGGTTGTTGTCCTGTTGCAGAATACATTGAAACTATTAACACTTTTTTTTTAATTTTTTTTATTGAAAGCGTTCTTACTTTGCAGCATTTGTTCATGCTTAGCTAATACTTTTGTGCAGTACTTTTGCAAGCTTACAACAAAACAAAGATAGTGCAGTAGTCCATCCAAACTAATCTACAGTAAAGGTCAGACTGTGCACTATAATAATGTACATATATAGATTAGCTGATATTAACAAGTACACGTATGCCACTTACTCTAAGCAATATATTAATAAATATGCATGCTATGCAGACCCTAAGTCTTTAGGGAAATGAAATTGTAGAAGAACTTGACAGCTTTATGTGCACCTCCGGACCATTTCTGATTGATGCATCAGGAATTCACACCAATAGCCATCAATCATATTATTTAGAGCTGAATGCAGAGTGGAGGGGGGTTGTTAGTAGAGTATTTTGCTGTCATCATTAACAGTAGATTTCTTTATACAGATTCCATAATCTTTCCAGGTATATAATACTATACAAATTTAGTTCAATCGTCTGTAGAGGACTTCATGTGAATGGTGGTATCTTCTGATGTTGGAGAGGGGGCTTTGCCCTCATCAACCACCAGGTCCAGGTGTAACTGCTACCTTTGAACCCCCTTCATGCAGACGTTTGCTCAAGTGAATGGAAGCAAGATTCCATGATAGTCATTGCCTAAATGTTTTTGTTATGCATGACCTATATATTTGACCCATTAAACAGTCTTTAACATTACTAGGGATATTACTAGCCCATGTTTATGCAAATTAGTTTACATGACAAAACAGTATAGAAAGGTTATTTAATATAATGTTAGGACAATTAGAAAACTGAACATTTGTATGCAGCCCTCCTTAACAGTGAGAGAAGAGTTAGCTGGCATCCCCCAAAAAATAAAAATTACAATTTTTGGCCTGGTACCCCAGCCACCAAGCCATCCAACAAAAATCAAGCAAATTTGGTGACTATTGGCTCTCAGTCAGATGAGAGCTGGTTTTGTATGTATTATAGTGCACAAGGCTGCCATTGTAAGGTATGCTGACTGTACCTATCTCATGGATAGGTTGTTGGCTTGCACATACCTGGCTTTTGGCATATAGCCTTTGTGTAATTGTCTGTTATATGTTGTTTATTGTGAGTTATAGATAATGGTTAATTTTAAAAATAAAATATTAATCCTAAGTAGGAAAATGCTTATAATAAAAGTTAATTAATGATTGGTAAAATAATAACTATAAAGAAATTGGTATGGATGATAGATGGCATAATTAAGAATAGCTATATACAATATGAGAGAAAAAATATTATAGGTTTATCTAGTGATAAAAACTAAAAAAATCTAGAGTATTCGCTATTATAAAGATATAGCAATATATTCTAGATCTTCGCAAATTCACTAAGTGACAATGTTTGCGATAAAATTTCACGATTAGAATATTCGCCCTCAACACTACTCATAGGTAGCTCTAAAAAGACAGTTTTCTTCTTTCAGGAGGAGGTTTGCCTATAAGACACCCTACAATAGTTGAATATCTGTAAGGAGTACCATTTCTCCCTAAGAACTGCATCAAAAGCATATCTTACAGAAAACCATTACTGTCTAATGAACCAATGAGGAGCAAAATCTCTGAGACAGTTGTTTGAAGGTAGATAAATGCCTTTGGTTTGGTCATGAGTAGACACCTACAGTATATGTAGCACTAGCGAGACAATTTTTAATTATTCTTGAGGAAACATCACTGAATGTTACCATGTAACTCATGCCTAAATGCACAGTCAGTTGCACTACATCTATATCCCATATTTCATGGTTACCATGCAATATATGTAATAGTTTTCCAAATTACCACATAATAGGCAAAAATCCCTATTAACCCTCAGTAAAATCCTAAAGAATATTCATAGAGTAAGAAGGGTAATGTTACACTTTTTGTAGGCACCCAAGTCACATTCTGCTGTAGAGCAATGTTGTCATGGCAACTACAACTTTACTATGTGCAGAATTCGGTCTTCTGCAGTAACCATAACGACCACTATAATATATGATAGGAATTAATTGGTGTACAACGTTAGCATATTACAGCTAAACCTGCTACACAGATATGTTTAATGTTAATGTGTCATCGATTTTGTCCCTTTTACTGTATAATTAGACCACATTAGCACAAATCTTTAGAAAATCTTGAAGTCACACAAACTACTTCTGTTCATTTGATATACAAGTTTTACACACATTTACACACCACACAAAGAAACACTTCCTTTAAGTAAAGAGCAAGGAAAGCATTTGACAATGATTTATTATCCTTTCCTCTTAGCCCGCTCAAGTACATCATCTAGCTTGACATGCATATGTACATATTTCAGGCAGGCTCTCAGGACACCTGGTACAGTCGCTAAACTAAATTTATCCTTGTTCCTTCTATGAACAGTGGCTAGGAAGGAAGGAAAGGACACGCGGTCCCCTGATACACACCACTAGACGTGGTCGAGAATGTTTTCAGTACGAGCTAAGTGTGCAAGCAGAGGCGCGGAGACA